>NW_026068062.1:433749-439589 GCF_014885135.2 Alexandromys fortis | reverse complement strand
TTCTAGCCATAAATAAAGGACATTGAACCTATAATTCGGGTTCTTAGAGAAGCTAAATAAGAAGGAGAACCCAAAGAAAATCCTGAATATTTCTCCTGAATATTAAACTTCATCAGGCGATGAAAGGAGACAGAGACAGAGAACCACATTGGAGCACCGGACTGATAAGTTTCTTAAAGTGGCAGTTAGGCTCCCCAAATAGAGAGGGATGTTTTAAGGCAGATCAGGGTAAAAGTAACATGGTAGCTATGATGCTGAACAAGCAGAACTTATATGCATACAGTAAGACCCAGTTCTTGTAGTAAAAGCCTTCACCAATTCCACAAAAACAAACAAGCACAAACACTTATCACAGAATGCCATTGCAACATATTTAGTTTGTCATTTCTAATTTACTGTATTAGCAGAGTTTTAAATAGTCCCATAGTTCTCATTTTATATTGTCCTTCTCAGCTAAAATGTTGCAGTTAGCCTCTCTATAGCCCGCTTTACAGAATACTGTCGGCTAAGTGGTATTCTACACTGTGGCAAGTAGAAAAGAATGTTCCCTTAGTGAGGCGCAAAGGTTACATGTCAGAATCTACACTCTTGGCTTGCCTGCCTCACTTGGGAAAACTACAAATGTATCCACTTGAATATATGTGGTACTCAGTCCCTGATATGGTGTTGCTAAGACATTTGTTTTTCTTTTGATTAAACTTTCTTTTTTACAAATAACTTAATTCCAGAGGGATTACTGGTGGGTTGTTCTCTAGCTCTGTTTTGAATAAACCAATTTCTGTTACTTAATGGTTATATAATAAGTGAAATTAGGGTAGCCTTCAAAACCACCAAGTGGGTTCAGAGTGGTAATAGGAAAGCAAATAGAAGGTCAATGGGGACTTCCCATGCCAGGAAGACCAATTCAGAACCTGATTTGACTTCGCTCAAGTACAATAACATTGCAGAGTAATGGAGCATGAGTTACCCAAATGTTATTTTAGAGTCCTGATTTTAAAGGCCATAAGGTTGAGGGTCCTCGTCTACCCAAAGAAGCCCAATGTTAATTGCATGTTTCTCTTTTCCCATCAGAACTGTTGTGGACAATGCCGCCGATGGACAATTGTGTAAAGTGGAGCATGGTATGTGGAGGAATTTTGCTCTTAGTTTGAAAAATGACCAAGTCATATGCTCTTTAGTTTTACATGCAGGGGCACTGCACTAGAACATTATGTTATATTTTCTTCTAAAATAGAAAGAATTAAACTTTTTAAAATTCATTTTCTACTGTAAAATAATAGAAGAGACATGGCAAGGTTTTACTGATACTCATATCTCTCCATGATGTTCTTTGTCTACACTGTGGTAAAGTTTTTTGGTATGTATCATCTCATCTCTTTTTAAAAACAATTGTACAGTCTATGAAAAACCCTCACTTAAGATGGAGAAACTGAGCCACAAGGGAGTACAGAATATTTTGTATAGGCTTGTATCCTGTAGATTTTATACCCTGAATCTAGTATAGGCTACTGCATACTATGACAAAATATGATAAGTATATGATGCAAAACTACCAGATTTGGTCTTAAAATGGTACATTCTAGTGACTTCTAATTAATAATAGCAATAAAAGAAATATGTCAGATAAGTTATGGGGTACAATTCAAAAGACACACTTTGTATTGTCTTATAAATGTTTTAGATAAATTCTGTGCATCAGTGAAGACATAGCTCAGTTTATCTAAGTTTATAATATAGATAAATAGATTCATTGCATTTTAAGTGTTGTTGTGCAAATAAAACATTTATTTGCAAAACATTTTATACAAATATAAAAATATTTAACAGTGAGGCGACTTACCTTACCAAATCCCATTCTCATCTTTTTATTACGCTGCTGGGATACATTGCTATATTTCAACGTGGTTGCAAAATGACTTTATTATTTTGACATTTTCTTCCTATAAACATATTCACTTCTAAGAATTACTTATTGGAAAGGAACATGAAAGAGGCATAATACCTGTTTAAAGTTATTTTGTCAATTTTCTAGCAAACATAATTGAGAATATTGGTGTTTAAGGCAAAAGTGGTCACATTTTTAAAACATATTACTAAATATTAACTTAGCCACTAATACTAGTTATCAAGGGTGCACAGGCAAGGCAGTTAGAGGTCTGGGGAATCTGGAACATCCCTACAGGGCCTTGTTTTAAGCTTTGAATGTGGCTAACCCAGATACTTGAGGAATTTAAGAGAGAGGCTATGGCACATATAAGCCTGTTATGATTCTTGCACAATAGTATAAATTTAATTGCTTTTTGTCCCTATTGTTGATTAGCTAGATCAGATCAAGTGATGAGTGTAAACATAACTCTTTAATTACAAATGTCAAATTAAAATGGATTGGTCAGAATTTCAGGAAGCAGTTGTTACTTTTTCATTAAATAATATCTATAATATTCTTTAAGGTAACCAATAACTATAATTACGTTCAAGTCACATGTCTGTTTTGGGATGCTTATAGCTGGCACTGTAAGACCATATCCTATTAACTTTTCACATGGAAGAATGTGTCTTTCAAAGAAATCCTTCTTGATCCCTCGGATATGCCTGTACTCTGTGCATGTGCATCTAATGGGTTTAATTAGCTCTTCTGTTTGTGCTATTCATAGGAGCTTTTAGAACTTGTTTCAAAACCCATTGTTGGGTTTGCACCGCATATCAGCACAGAAGGTAGACAAGCGAATGTATTTCTCCTAAGGTCTTATGAATGAGGAACTCTAATCCCAGGAAGTTTAATGGGGTAAACTGAGCTCACATGGAGTATAAATGGCTGATAGAGGCACAAGTCTCATGCGTTGTCTGGCTTGTTTTCCTTTAAAAAAAATATCCTATGATTGCTGTGACCTGGGTGTGCCATTTATTTGAAATTATTAACCTACTTGAATTATTTATTATTAAGATATCCCCCCAAAAGTTACCAGATAGATTTGAGGTCTGTGTTTATTTGCTTTCCTTAAGAAGAAAAAATACTCTGATGGTTATAAAATAAAGTCCAAGTTCTTTTGTCATGACTTTACTCCACTTGGTTCTGAGTTTAATCTCCCTTTCTTATGCTTTCTCTTCTTACTTTTTGCTCCTTACTCTAAATCACAGTAGCAATAGCAACAAAACATCTGCAGCAACAATGAATCAAAACAAAACACCCAGCAAAGTAGAACACCTACGCTCTGGTCAAGCTCTTCATTCGGAGTGAATGCCAAGGCATCCTCTCTCCAAGCCATTCTCTCTTTAAATTAAAAAATTCCAGCTCATTTTAAGTTGCTATTTTGGGGTATTATAATATAATTACATAATTTCCTGCTTCCCTTTCCTCCCTTGAAGCCATTTCATATAACCCTCCTTGCTGTCTTTCAATTTCATGGCCTCATTTTTGTTCTTGTTAATTTTGTTTCATACATATTTTTTGTGTATAGTATTCATACCATATAAAAGTATACATACATATTCCTAAATGCATAAATCAATCTATTCTGCGTGTATAATATTATATATATATATATAGTTGCCTGACCATTTGGTATTAGATAAGCAGCTGGTGTGCTCTTCCCTGAAGAAGACTCTTTCTTCTGCTCAGTTCTCTCATTGAAGTGTTAAGAATTACTCAACAAGAAGAACATCATGCAAGAAAAGAAAACCCACTAAACACCCAGGTGAATTAAGATGAACCCACAATCACAGCTTTACTATACCAGAACGTTCTCTGACTACATTCTGAATATTTGTCCTTATACCCACAGAGAAGTATAGTTCTCAATACTTAATCAAGGAAATTTCTCTTTGCAACAGATGGAGACCATTATAGAAGTCTACACCCAAATCAATCAATACAAAAAATTGTGGGTCCAAGTCACAGCTCATACAGAGCTCATCTATAGAACCTCCTACATTTAAGAGAGTATAAAAATATTGTTAGAGTCAGAAGATGAGTGAGTTTAATGTTTGATTGTGTCTCCTAGGAATGTTGGAAGTTATATCTACTAAGTACCACCACCATGACTGCTTAAACTTAAGTTGAACATGAATAATATTAGTAGACAAGCTTATGTAGAAAGGGGAAACCTCAGGAGTCCCCAATCCTACACAAAAATATCAGGCAACAAAACAATGATGTGAACAGAAGAAATATTCTTCCCCAGGGAAGAACATAACCAACTGGTTAGCTAATATCAAATGGTAAGCCCTGAGAGAATATATGAAAGTAACATTTTTTCAGACAGAATAGGGTGTCTTTTTGTATTTGGAAGTATATATCTATATATAAATAATGTATAAATATTATATATGTATATAACAAAACTTAATGAAAGCAAGAAGCCATGAATTTGAGAGAAAATAGGGGCATAGGTAGGAGTGAAGGCAGGAAGAGGAAGGGGAAATTATGTAGTTATGATGTCAAAAAGCAAAAAAGACATTTTTTTAAACCACAAAGAGAAGACATACAATCTTTGTGACAATGTGAAGACTATTGCTTGTTAAAGGATCAGGATCACTACTAACTGTGGACACTGTGTCTTCCATCATCTCTTAATTAAATGGGACAATGAATGGGTTAAAATGAAACTTTGCTATGAAAATCTTATAAAGTCAGAAAACTAACATGGTGATATTGGAGAATAAACAATCATAGCAGATATGAGAACTCTTTCTAAAAAAAAACCTTCTCTTAAATTTTGATACATATGACCAGATGAATTAAATATATAAGCCATTGGATGATATTCTATCAAAGTTTAATGAGAGAAATAAACTAAAATGTTTACGACCCTTGTTATTTTTAAATTTATAACAGCCTAACCACTCATTCACATATTTTATTTGGAAATGTTTGTATTGCTAGACCATGGTGATGATTCAGATACACTACTATTAGTTCTATACAAAAGAGAGATATGGAAATCATTTATATTACGTTTGCTTTTAGGTCATGTGGATAGCTTTGTGTGAGTCCACTTCAGTAGTGGTTCATTTCTGTCAACATAATTTCCCAAAGTGTCACCATGCTTATATAAGAAATAACCCCTGTCTGGAATGCCTTAGAGCATCCACACCGAGGATGAACTTTATTTTCAGCTTATACACTAAGAGGTTGACTCTCTCTACACTGTCTTTTATACTTGATCCAACAACTATTGTTACTGACCATTGTATTGCCTGAGATTTTTTTGGACAACAAATGCTGCCTTTGGTTACAGTTTTGGTTGCATTCTTCAGCTGAAGAATGGCTAAAGCCATTCTCCTACTTCCTTGGGGCTCATGATCTGATATGCCTCAGACCTCTAGCTCACTCCTCAGTTGTACAAGTAGCTCAGAAACTTGCAACACCTAAGAACCTTTTCCTATGTCCATGTTAGACATAGTCAAGGAGATTGATGAAGATAAATCCTCCCAACTGGGGCAAGGCAGAGAGGAAGTGATGGGAGGATAAGCAAGTTCCTGATGAAAGAGAAGAAAGAGGTTAAGGATCTTTATTAGAGCTCAAAGTCAGACTCTCAAGTTTCCACCTAGCCATCTTTTGCAAGTAGACTGCCCCATGGCTTCCAAACATCTTTTTTTAAGGAGTATTTGCAATGAAAAAATCCCTTTCCCTCTTAAACTATTGCTTATCTCATAAGACAGATGGAGGCAAAGAAATGATTCTTTTAGATCATTCCTCTGCAATCATTCTTCTGATATCTTAAACCAATATTGCCTAAATTACAAATCCCCTACAGACTGAACTTTGACCTACCATCTGAAAGTGTGGTACTTTTGGGAGGTTCTCACTCTTATGAAAGATTGATATGAAGGTAACATGG
>NW_026068062.1:431605-433633 GCF_014885135.2 Alexandromys fortis | reverse complement strand
AGGCAGGCGGATCTCTGTGAGTTCAAGGCCAGCCTGGTCTAGAAGAGCTAGTTCCAGGACAGGAACCAAAAAGCTACAGAGAAACCCTGTCTCGAAAATCAAAAAAAAATATTAGAGATATGATTGTAGCAGAAGCATTGACACCTACCAAATACTCCACACACTGCCCCATGTTTTCTCACTCCCTTAGATGGAACTGGACAGCACAGTGTTCAGGACACTGAGCTGTTTAAAGTAGTCATATGTATAATTTCTGTGCCAGAATATTTGAATTTATTTATATCATTTATCTCAGGCTTCTTAACAAAATACAAGGATTATGGGTCCTAGATGATGGAAATTTGTTTCTCACAGTTACATAGTTGTCTGAGATCAGTGCCCACTATGGTTGGTTCTGATTCAGGCCTTTTATTTGCTGGTAGATAAGTACTTTACTTGTCTTCACCTGGATTTTCTTTTGTATGCTTCATGGAAGTAGAAGAGGAGAGAGATATCTTTTTCCTTCTCTGTACAAGGACGGTCATAAGTCCTACTGGATCGTGACCTTATGTAACTTAATTAACTTTGTAAAGACTTCGTACCCACTGTGAAATACTGAGGACAATGTTTGTACACATTAATTTTAGAGACACATAGTTCAGCCTGCCACACCTATTAGAGATTTCCTCTGTCTTATTACCCTGAGCTGTCGGCTGAGGGAGTTTGGTGCATTTCAGCTTCACAACAGCAACAGCCTCAGCTTTTTAATCTATCTGGCCTGGCAATTTGTTCAGGCCTGTATCATAGTAGTATGATTGAGAGACATATTTTATGGTGTTCAGCCATGAATAATATGTTGGAGCAATCACCATTAACTTATTCAAACTAATTTAACTTATTTTTCTGATTTCTAAACCTCATGGAATTTCTCTTATTGCAGTCTGTACATTGTACTGTGGCCATTCATAGATGCATCTCTATTGCCCCTTGAACTGCCTAAGGCCAGACTGTATGCTTCTCATTACTTCTCTAGTTCTTATCATGGATCCGCTGAATCAACAACAGTTCAGAAAATAAGTCAGGTTTTTGACTTCATGAAAATAATTCAATCATGGTATCTAATTAGGTTAATTACATAGTGCAGGAGGCAGGAATGGGGAGGGCTGTGATGTGAAAAAAAATCATAGCAAAAAAATATGTTAGAAAAACCTTTTAGAAACAGTGATTTTTTTTGAGTATCTAATTTGGTAAATCTCTTGCTATGATAATAGAACCAATTTTTCCCATAGGATAAAGAATTAATTAAATGCCTTAGGAAACAATTCTTATCATGAAATGGAGGCTCTGATCTTAGTTTTTGGTCCATTAACTCTGAAGTTCAATACATTTTTATTGAACCCACACACGCTTTAGTGTGAATAGCTTTTCACTAATTGGTCTATTGGGATCACAGTGACAGTTTTGTTCTTCCTTTTAGGCGTTTTAATTTTCCTTCAGAAAGTTCCTAAACTTTGCTAATAGTCATTAAATCAAGGAAGGATTTCTAGACTCACGTGGGTAAAAATCAATAGGGCGACACTTGAAATTCTGGTTTATCCTCCCATCTAGTATATGGTCACTATTCATGTCTACAGGAAAATAAAGGAACACATTGGGTAATTCATCTACTAGATAGCCACACATATCTTTATATGTTGTTATTTATGGTGCTGGGGTTGCATTATTTTATATATTAGCGGTATCTTAGCTGAAGTGTATTTTTTTTTTTTGCTTTCTTCCAGGGATAATGGTCACATAACTGGTGTTACTTCTGTACACAAAGCCAAACTGTCCTCAGACTGACTGAATCATATGCCCACCCTTCTTATTTTCTAAAATATCTATCATGAACATCCTTTGGTGGGTATAAAATGCATAAAAGAGTACAGGATTTCCAGAATGATTATATATGTGTGTGTGTGTGTGTGTGTGTGTGTGTGTGTATAAAACATGTAGCTATCCTCCTGGATATTGGAAGTAGACAAGATTTCCAGGCAAAAATTGAGAGTT
>NW_026068062.1:417868-431261 GCF_014885135.2 Alexandromys fortis | reverse complement strand
AACACGGTTTGGAATCCTTTGTTCCCCCACTTCCTACAAATTAAATTACCAGGCAACAAATTCAATTTTTCAACTTTTATTTTAAGGGGGATGCAAACTTACATTAACTGGGTCCGATCCTCTACTGCAAAGTCATTTAACCGGCAATTATTCTGCTCTGAAACTAAAAGCTCATTGAAGTTATTTCATCTATAAAATAATCCCTCGGTAAATATGACAATCCTATAAAACTTTTGGTAAAAATAAAAAACTTAATCCCATAGTTCCCTGCATAAAAGCAGTGCGGTCAGTCCCAGCGTGTGGGAGAATCAGAGATGCATGCTATGAAGGCGATCTCTCAGTGTGTGCCTTATGCCTTGGCTCTCCCACCACACATCAGAAATAGTCAAGGAACTGCAACAAAGGGCTTCTGGTTGCAATTTACCAAAGTCAAAAGACGTGCTGACTGGAAAAAGAGTCATGTCTGATCACAAAAGTTCACATAGTAAAATTGGGGATGGGGGGATGAGTCAAAGGCAAACTAGAAGTAAAGAGGCTGGAAATTTTTTTAAAAAAGTTATGCAATCAGCATAGATGCCAATCAACAGATAAATGGAAAAAGGAATTACAGTATGTATGTATATATATATACATATACACACACATATATATACATATACACTCATATACACAATTGATTTACAGTTAACCATATAGAAAAATAAAAATTTAAATTTGTAGGAAAATATGAAAGTGGAAACCACGTGTTAAGTGAAATAAACTGCGCACAGAAATACAAATATCGCATTTTCATTTATGTGTAGAACATATATTTTTGGAATTATTCAACTACAAAGTAAGCCATGTGGACTAGTGAGAGGCAGAGAAGGGTAAGACAAATCAGAAAAATGGGGGAGTGAATATGAGCAAAATACATGATATGCATGTTTGAAATAGCTCAGTTAATTCTATACTTTTATATAATGGATATTAGTAAAAATAGAAATAAATTATATTATATACAGTGTGATGCTTTGAGAAATACATATGCCAAGAACTGGTGAAATGGAGCCAATTAACAAATTTATCACTCAAATAATCATTTTTTAATAGTGAAAACTTTGGAGTTTCAGGATGTAGAATATTCTTCTCACCTGAAGTTTCTTTTTGTATATGAGCAGTGCATTATTTGTATACCTCAAATTTTCTCTCTGTATAAATTAGTTTGACTCACAGAATTTTGTACAAATGTATTAATATATATTTCTTAGAACAATGTTTTTTGGCTTAGGTTTAATGAAGTGCTATTAGAAAAAGGTATTATATTAAATAACAATACTATGAATTCTGTTTCCAGTCTCATTTGCTGTAAATTGCATTGTTTCTATTTTCACTTTTATACAGAAAGACACTGAACACTCAGATATGAGTATTATTTTGAAAATAAACTTGTAGAAGTGAAAAATTTTCTGTTGTATGGTACACCCAAAACTATCAAAGTATTTCTGAAAATTGTATGCCAGTTTTTATTCATATTACCAAGAGACTCGGAACTTTTGCCTCTAACTGATGCACTCTGTGTTTTGTTTTGCTTTTGGCTAAGGAGATGCAGTGGAGCCTTGTTTTAGTTTATCGTTCCCGGTAACCAATTTTCTGAGCATATTTTCTTTGTGTGTTTTCCAGAGTGTCAGTAGAGATTCTCTTATAAACTGATAACACTTTGGCCCTTTTATGAATGGGCTATTTACCGTCTTATTTGGGGCCGTAAAAATTGTAGTTGTGAATACATGTGATGTTTTCCAATAATATCATTAGTTTTTCCCCCTGGCCCTGGCTTATATTTTCATTTTGTCTAGAATGTCTTCAGAAAAACAGTAGAGTTAGCTTTGATGACACAAAATTCATCAATATATGGCTCATTAATTGTGTCTATTTAGATTTTAAAACCCTTCTACTTTCATTTTACTACTAAATGAGAATTTTCTTTTTGTTCTGTGACTTCATAATTTTAAACTGCTTTTATGACAACACCTATTGTCCTACTTTAATTTCTGTTGCTGTGCTAAAATACCCTGACAAAGAGCATCTAAGGGAATAAAAGGTTTATTTTAGCTCACAATGCCAGGTTTCACACAATCACAGTACGGAAGTTAAGGCAGCAGGAACTTAAAATAACTTGTCACACCACACCTACAATATGAGGAGAGAGAAATGAGTGCTCACCTTCTCCACCTTCATCCAGTCTAGAATCTAAACCTCAAGGCGTTGTCAATCTCAAGCCTGGGAGCAGCTTAAGCTAAAGAAAATTATGATCTCACAGTTCTGAAGACTGGATAACTCAAAATCAATATGTTAGTAGGATATATTCTCACTTAGCTTAAAATGGATTTCTTCTGGTTGTGTTTTGAGAGCATGAGTTCTCAAATTTCATAATGCCAAGACCTTTTAATACAGTTCCTCATGTGTGGTTACCACCCCATCATAAAATTATTGTTATTGGTACTTCATAAGGTTAACTTTGCTAGTGTTATGAATCGTAATGTAATAATTTTGTTGACTTCCCATGGGGAGCCTTACCCTCTCTGAGAAGTTGAGGGTAGGGAAAGGTGGAGGAAGCAGGAGGAGGGGAGGGAGTGGGAACTGGGATTGGAATATAAAATGAAAAAAGATAGTTTTTTTAATAAATAAATAAATTAATAAATAAATAAATTAATTAAAAATAGGTATGAAATTGCCTGAAGTAGTGGCTCTGCTTCCTGTCTGGACAGCACACTACAGCTGACCTTGTTGCTGGGGGTGCAGGTGAGCCAGCCCCGAAGGCATGACAAGGGCGCTGACCCCACCCTCTCTTGTCTGCCAAGTGGTAGCACAGTTGAGGAAAAGATGCCCTCCCCTTCCACCCCTTTCTGTCCCTGGCAGGTGAGAGAGCTGGTGGCAGGGTCACAGAGTGAGAGAACCAGCCCTGCCCTACACCAGCTACAGCATATAGAAGAATGGGCCCTGCACCCACTCCTTGCTGTAGGTTACATTGGTGAGGTAGCCAAGGCAGTGTTGGAGAGCTTGACCAGGTAGTGAAGAGGAGGCAAAGCTACCACCCAGGCCCAGAACCAGGGCTATGAGTTGGCCCACCCAGCACCCACCTCATCTATGAATTGTTGGAGCATGTGAAGTGGCTGGATCTCTATGACACAGAAACCAGCATATCCAAGAGCAACCCCAGTGACAGAGCATTATCGGTGGTATCGCTGGAAACCAGAGGCTTCTAGCGAGACCAATGACTCATGGCAGTGAACACTTGCAATACAGATGAATGGACTAAATGGACGAACTGTATGATTTAACATACTACACTACAGCTTTCACGGTAAGATTCTTCTTTTCTTTCTTTTAAGTTTTGTTCTGATTTGTTACATTTGCCCTCTATCCTTGCAACCTCCCTAACAAATCAAAACCCGAATTAAAAAAAAAAAAAAGATAAAGGAGAGGTATGCACCACCCTGTCCAGCAACAGTAGTTCATGTTGTGTGCTCTCTCTTTCTTACTGTGTGATTGTCTGATTGTGTGTGTGCGTGTGTGTGTGTGTGTGTGTGTGTGTGTGTGTGCAGACACTAAGGGACAACTTTGGGTTTCATCCTCAAATCATTGATCTCCTTTGAGACGTGTCAGCATTATGCTGTCCTGACGTTATGGGTCCTAACAGAATACATCACCAACCACAACAACTCCCTATGTCCAAATGCTTGCTAGCATTTCAGGCATAAACTAGCCTGCCCCCAGGGTCTTCAGCTGTAGTCGCTGAAAGCATCCCCTGTGCATATGCATTGTCAGCATTCAGGCAGATGCCTGGACAGCCCAAGATCCTACGACCGACACCTAGTCAGTGTGTGTGTGTGTGTGTGTGTGTGCTTCATCGCTGGGCAGTCTCTGTGCACATGCACTAAACCTCCTTTAAAATCAAATTCTGCTCGTTCCACCTCCCTTTTCCAGCCGCTTCTCTGAATAGTCTGCAGGACTTATGTCTCTTCTTTCCCAGCCCTTCCCTTTTGCTAATAAATCTCAAACTTGAAAGGTTGTTGTATGGTGTGATTCGTCCTCACCGACAGTACCACTAAACAACCCAGGGTCTCTCACTGGCCCAGCCCACAACTTAGGTGGTGACCACAGATGCCCAGGTTTCCTCCTATTTCTGCTTCATTAATACTGTATTTCAGGGACGGACCACGATGCCCAAGGTTCTTTGTTTGTGTGTTTTGTTTTCATTATGTGTGTTATGGAATGAAAATTAGGTCTTCATTCTTATAGACAAGCACTTTATTAACTTATTTATCTACCTATTTGTTCCCCTATAACACTAATCTTTAGTTTAGTAAACAATATTTTAGATGAGTGAATCGTTAGAGAATTAACATCCCTTTTATACAATGTGATAACTTTTTAAAGCGGTGTACATGTCTAAAAATATTCTTTGTGTTAAAAATTTTATTTTCAATTGTTATACAGAATACGATCATTATTGTACCCTGAGTTTCTAGGCAGAAAGGAATAGATAGTTGGATGAGCTCCGAGTTACTAAGTAAACACAAGATTCAAGGTTCTTCAGGGAAATTAGCATGATAATGTAATATTTTCTTGGTGTAAAAGTACTTCATTCTGTGAAAATTACTGCAGTTGAGGGATTTTTGTTCTTAAATTTTAAGAGACATGTGACCTGTCTAAGATGAATATTATTAGAACCCAACTATACTTGAATATTTAAACATTTTATATGAGGAAAGTTATGGATTAAAGTTGATATGTTGTATACATTGGAACCTCAGTCGTAATTTTTGTTTAAGACTATGAATTAATTTGAACAGTGTGTTAAATCAGTTCCCACTTGGGAAGACTGATGCACTGGGACTCTGTCACATAGAAATTTTAAATCTAGGCTTAATATGTGGATCATTGGCTAGAGCACTCACTCAAGTAGGAGGCTTTGATTTCTGTTCTGATGTGGGAAAAAAACAATGCCCCAACTTAAGTCTTATATTAGGTGTATATTTTCCCAAAGAGGTATGAGGATTAAAAATGTTAATTTCATTGTCCGAAGCTCATGTATTATCATGTCTATGCATAATAATTGTGAGAAATCCATTCATTTCAAACATGTATGGTTATCAGCCATATTCTGTGATGCAAAAGTCAACCTATTTGTTTTATGACAATTGTGGCTAAGACAAAATTTGTTCAGTCATTTTGAATATTAAATTACTCAATAATGTTACCAGCATAAAATGTGGTGAAGACGTTGTGTAACTTATTTGAAACCTAAAATGTAATATATAATTTTTAAAACAGCACTTAATATCATTTTCTTTTAATAAATTCACAAAAATAATACAACCAAGGATACATTTAATTGCATAGGAATATTACTGCATGAAAATATGTCAAATTATTATTATAACATTTTAATACCTTACGTTATTATAATAGCTGGATATGCATGTTTGAGACTGAAATGAGTTTGACTGGGGTAATTAGCCTGTTATAATGTTATGATTAATAATACTTTTCAAATCATTAATAAGAAGCAGCAGGTATTTGTATTTGGTAGCTTTGACCTTTTATAAAGGTAATGTTTATATCTAGCAATGGTGGCCAGAAATATTCTCACAGGACTCTGTTACACACAGCTGCATTTCTGTCATGAAATTGGAACTTACCTTCCCGACTCAAAGGTGAACCACGTTGAATCCCGACCATATCTTCTTAGTGAGCTAAGAGGCCACATCACCAGCTTGACCTTGGCATTGTGGATATCCCAGAGATAGATATTCTCATGGGTGATCTGCATTGTGCATTCACCATAAATATCCAGGTTAGGTGTAGGCATAAGATAAACATTGAATCGTTCTACAAAGAAAGAAAAAGCACGGGGAAAATCAAGGAAGTGTCCTCACAGTCCTTGGCAACATTAATGTACACTGGAAAACATTACTTCTCTTTATTTTTTGAAGAGAGAAGTTCACTAAGCTATCATCGCTCATTCGTTCACTCTCATTGCATATTACTGTACTGTAGACAGAAGTTTGTCCCACCTGGCTCCACAGCCATTCAGTCCCAAACAAACACACAGAGGCCTATATAAACTATAAACTGTTTGGCCTGTTATCTCAGGCTTATTATTAACTAGCTCTTACAACTTAAATTAACCCATAATTCTTATCTATGTTTAGCCACATGGCTTGGCACCTTTTCTTAGTGGAGCATTTTCATTTTTCTTCCTTTTCTGGTCATCATGCCTATACTTTCCTACCTGTTTCCTGGCCAATTAGCACTTTATTAAACCAATACGAGTGACAAATCTTTACAGGTTAAAAGAGCATTATCCCACAGCATTGCATATATGCTTTGTAGTGAGGATTACACAATGGTTAAACTGTACCATTTAAACATTAGAGTAATAGCTAAGCAGAATCTCTTCCACATGATGCTTATTCTGCTTCCTAACATAGTCAACTGGTTGTCATAAACACAACCTTTTCAAGAAATCATGCCTTATCGATCGTCTATCTATCTATCTATCTATCTATCATCTATTTTCTATCTATCTATCTATCTATCTATCTATCTATCTATCTATCTATCTATCATATATNTCTATCTATGGATAAATACTACTGAATCAGTCTCACCTTTGTGGCCTGAAGTATTTAATGTACAATCAGAGTAACTCCCTAACTACAGAGACACTGCAAAATCATCCCATGTACACATAAAACAATATAGTCAGGGTCAAAGTTGGCATACAGTAATTGCAGATATTCATTACTACCTTCTACAAAACTTGAGACTGCCCTTAGTAAGCAATCTAAAGATATTTACTTTCTTTCACTCCGGTATATTTTATAGTTGAAAATTCTATTATTAGGCAGTAACTCTAAACCTTGCTTTGCAATTTTCTGTCCATCTCCAAGGATATTGCAAAGTTCTGCAGGCTTTGATTCCCATTTAAATGCATCGAATGCACTTTCAGAAACAATGGTTTGTAAGTTCCAGGAAGTAAAGAACGTATAAAGTGTTGTATAAGATAAGTGTGCTTCCTAGCCCCCATTTCCTTGGTTTATAGTAAGTGACTAATATCTATTTGTGAAGACATGTGAATAAAGACTAATACATAATGAATAGAGGTTGTGAAAATTGAGGCATTCTGAAAATAAATAACATGGTAAGTTCAAGAATTACTGGCAGAGAGCTCTCTGTACATTATAAGTAATTCTGAAGCACGCTGAAGAGGCAGTGTGGTTGAATTAATTACTTCGAAAAGTACACTGAGGCAGATGTTGTTAGAATATACATTTTGGAATGTGGTGCTATCTATCATAACACCATGTTCTTAAATACTGAAAGCTTACTGGTGCTCAGTGGGAATTGTCTGATTTATAAGATTGTTTTCTGGCAAGTATTTAACCAAGTAAGGATTCTTTGAGTCAAAGAATAATATTCGGATTTGAAGTGGGTTAAATTAACTTAAACATGAACGCTTGGACAATGATAGTCATATGACTGACATTTATACTCAGTTCTAGTTTTTTTGAAACAAAAGATAATATGTTTTAGTTTTTTACTTAGGTTACTGACCCATAGAACTAATATGTATATGGATTTCACATTAATTTCCAATAAGATAGCAATGGAGATCAATGTTATAGCTAACAATGAAGAACACTGCCCCATTAATTATCTTTAATGAAAAGGCATAAATATGTACTCATTCTATATATTTTGTATTAGTCTTACATGCAGCCACTCAAACAGGTCTATATAGGACTGAGATTAACCCATGTATAGCTATTTGTTTAAGCATGGGGGATGGAAAATAAGTGGAGTTTGCCATTGGAGAAGCAAGAATCAGAGACTCATATAGCAAGTATAAATAAGCAGAATACAGGAAAAAATTTTAGCCAAATTTAATAATACTGTTTTATTATTGTTCACTCTAATAGAAAATATGCACCAAGGCAAATAGTAAATTTCCATGAACCTTCTTTCTTTTTTAAAATTAATATTTTATTAATTCTTTTGAGAATTCCATACAAATTATTTTCATGACATTTCTTTACAACTTCTCCCCTTTGCAGATCCTTCCAGATCCTTATAGACGCTCTTTTTAATTTTTTTGTTTAATAACTCATTAATTCCAGTTTGTGCTGCTTTTATACTCTGGGAGTGGGACCATCCATTGGACTGTTGTTGACTACCAGGAGTTACACTAATGAAACCGACTCTTTTCCCAGAAACTCTTCTGTTAGGAGGATCATTAAGCCTTTCTTCTTCCATGCTAAAATGTGACTTGGTCTGATCTTATGCAATTCTTGTAAGGACTATGACAGCTGATATGAGTTCACAAGTGTAGTAGTTCTCTTTTGTCTACAAGATGCTGTTTTGTGTCAGTCATTCTGAACAGCTAAGTCTTAATCCCTTGGAGAGGGATGTAATACAGACGCTTCATTGTGGCTATATACTGCACAGTCTTTTATTCACCATTCTCTAGCCAGTTGTGAGTTTCTGTACTAACCACCATCTACTGTACAAAGAAATTCCTTTGATAATGTCTGAGAGCTGCACTAGACATAGGTAGAGAGATGTAAATTTGGAAGGCAGTTTTATACCATGTCCAAAGCTCAAACTGTTCTTCCTTCTACCTCTTCCCCTCCACATGGTACCATGATAATTGCAATTTTTAGAAGAAATATAAAACACAGAAAATATTAACAGACCAGAAAATAGACACATCGGATTAGTCAAATTTATTGTTATAAGTTGTATTTTCAAAAAGATGCTTTTGAAAATTTCAGGTACACAGCATGTTACAAAATCTAGTGTACTTGTCATAACATGGTGGCTCCATTAGTTTGCCTTTGCTGAAATAAATTTGAAAATGTTCATTGGGTGTCAATGCATTCTCTTTTTTCAAAGAAGGTTCCTTTTATTAGCTGATTGCTGGTAACTTTTATCCACTCTATCCCATCTTCCCTTTTTGTTCAGAGTGGTGGACTTGTATATTATGAAATGTAACACTAAGTATCCTGCCTATCTAGAAGCCAGGAGATGCACTAATGTTAAAACATCACATTTCTACAGAAATTGGTTAAATCTAATAATTTACAATAATTTACACCTATGAATCTTCTTATATTGGCATTATATTTCCCACTTACAATTTAAATGGTGCTCAGAAACGTAAGTTTCATAAAATAAAGCACAACTTAGATCTTAGGTTTTTGACTATTCTTTGTATTAAGTTTCATCTGTAGTTCCTATTCTTCCTAACACTGAATTTTAGTTCCATAATTTCCCTCAGACAAAAGCAGAACCCACATTTATTTTTAAGAACTATGTGTTTTATTTATAAAGATAACTAAGAATTATGTACATTTATATAAATAAACTAGTTATGAAATGACTAATTTTGACTATGTAACCAGAAAACTTGATGCTTTTGAATTTTACGAATTTTTTCTATTAACCTGTGATTATGTGACGTGAAACTCACTATTTTTACATCTCTCTTAATAAAATACCTCTAAAGAATTAACAAAGATTATTTATAAAAGAGAACATGTAAGTTAAATTTATTCCTTTAATTAGTTCAAAAACAGATGCTGATTGAGCATGATGTATTTTTTAAAAAAGAGTTTATTTTCCCCTGCCACTGCTCCAGAACAACTATTATTATCCTCTTCTTATTCCTGATGTTTCCTGCAGCACATGTTCATTTTCTTAGTTCACTGTCAGTCATGAGGATAGATTCATCTTCAGGCCACTAATGACTTAGTCACTGTGATCTGGTCGTAACATATTATCCTCCCTTCTCTCAGGGGAAGTCAATGGCTTGGAACTCAACAGATAGCCATTATCATTCACTTCAACATCTTAATTCTTCTCTAACTTCCTTATGTGGGGATATCTGTCTTGGGAAAGGAAATAGACAAAAGGAGAATCCATGCTGACTTCTTACTACTATTGGAGGTTTGCTTCTGTGTTGCTGTATACCTAATAATGAGCAACTCAGGAATTGATGGTCCTTTGGAGGGTATGTAGAATCATCACAACATCCAGACCCTTGTAGGATAGTTCACCCTAATGGAGGGTTCTCATTTGCACACAGGTTCTGCAGTCCAGACTTGTTCTTTGTCTATATTCGGGATTCCCTGTCTTCAAAAGATACTTTTCAAGGCTAGGTAAGTATCCTGTTGTGGATCATAACAAGATGAGTCAAGGGAGGCTAACCGTAAGCATCAGTTGTTTTCCAAGAAAACACATGCTTGATGGATGCAATCAGTGTAGAAATGCGGTTCATTGGATGATCAGCATCCGTGTATTTGAATATCCTGAAGAGCTGAATCTCCTTTTAATCCCCAGAACTTAGATACATCATGGGGAAAACAGATGTCACTTCAGTTCCAATTACAAGTGCTTTGGAAACTTAGTCTGGCATTCTGATTTGTAGGACCTCTGCATTTCCAGCAGTCTCCCATTGCCACTGACATCCCCAAACTCTACAGATGTCTTCTGCCTTTGTGGGGAATGGAGTGCCCACACTTTCTCATAAAAGCTCTCCATAGAATTGTGTTCAATAATCCTCCAGCCTGTTCCAAATAATTACTTAGTATTTTCTCTTATTAGACACAGCTCTGTGGCTGCCAGATATTTATGAATCCAGAACTGCCATTCTAGAGTTGTTATTTCAGAATTGTGAGGTAGCACTTGCAAACATACTTTTGTAAGAATACAAAACCAATAAATAATATAGTCAGTACTATCTAAGCAAAGCTTCAGGTACTGGCGCAGTATGATCCACCGAGGAAAATGTCAACGTGAATCTATAGGAACAACTGAGCAAAAACTTGAGATTTATTACAGATATCCAAGAATTTGGTCCACTCCATTGTGTAATACAGATTGCTTTATTTAAGTTACATGAAGTGCTAAAGATTTAAATGTAACCTCGTCTTACACAGAGGAAATAAACACACTGCAAGCTTCTTCTATTTTACATATTATTTTAAATTTTCTACTGTACAGTGATATTGGAATGGACACCATTTAATTCAGGACCATAAGGAACTGATATGCAATGAGGAATTTTATGATTGTATATCTAGATATATCCTTAAATAATTAGCAGTGAAACAAAAACATGATTCATGCTTCTTAAAATTTATAGAACTCTTTAGAAAATGTGATTCTATCCCTACTTTAACTAGAAGTTTATCAAAATTTATTTGATTGTAATGTGGCTAGAAATTGCACATCCTGTTGCAATGTGCTCAATGCACAGACTTCTGCAAATGGGAATACTGGAATACCTGCATTTTTAAATTAATCACTAGCATTTAAAATTCTTACTGAATTTATAGTCCCAAATTTTTCAAAGCTTGACTACTGATATAATTTCCAAGTAAATCAAATTTATTTTGGTAACTATGGAAAATATTTTAAAATAAAAATCAGTTATTGTTATTCATTGTAGAAATAATTAACCCTCATTAGAGTGCACATAAATATGTGAACATAGTCATACAAATTGTTATTATTCTGAATATAAAATATTTAGCATTTTTGTTACAGTTGTTATAGAATATGCTCTTTCACATGCTATTATTCCCTGAGAATAAAGTTCTTAATAAATGTAATGTTTCACTCTATGGCTATGCTTTAACTTATGTAGTGATTATTCATCTGAAAAATCCTGAACTTAAAACAGCTTTTACTAATATAATTAAATTGAGAAAATAACTTTGATCTCAATTTAATAAATAACTCACTTTGTTTTATTTCACTGTTAGGATTTACTTTATGCTTATATGTAAAGTATAGATGGATTTAAACATTCTTGATTATGATTATCATATACATTGAACATTGAAATATGAATCATTTGGCTAAATGCCAAAAATTTCAAGAATTGCTTGACAGCAGAATTCATATATATATATACATATATATTCCTATATATATTCATTTAAATTACTTGATCAGGTTAATTAAAAGAAAGTGTTGTTTCTTTTCTTGATTTGTAATTCTGTAATATGAAGTCTTTTCATTACCATGTTTATGATAAATATCTTAGCTCATATTTTTATTAACTTTCCCATGTCATTTAATTAAGGGATGTAGAAATTAATTTTAATGTCATTACTTTTTATAAAATTTTCTTGATTTTTGGAGGATTGTTCCATTTGTGACATATGAATGGAATGTTTATATCTTTTGCTCTGACAAAATACACTGGGGCACAGAATATTGCTGTCACCTCAGGATATTTTTCTTCTCCACCATGTTCTAGCTGTTCATCACTCACAAGTAAGTACAGCTCTGATTTCTAGCACTTGGGATATTTTTGCCTATAATAGTAGGTTCTTGTGAATTGGCAGAAGCCAGCTTTAGCAGAGTGCTAATTTCCTCCATCTGTGAATTCCTTTTTTATTTACTTCACCTAAAAATATTATGGTGATTTTGGCATTCATAAATTTGATTTTTTTGATGAATTCTGGCTGATTTCTTTTTATAGTCATGCGTTAGTGTAAGAAAGAGTTGTCTTTAATTGCACCCATATTAAATCAAATGTTGAGTGTGTTATAAACCAAAGTACAGATAGCATCAGATTCCAACTTAGTGAACCAATGGGTTTTATCATGGTTACTTACAAAAATATGGTGAAGGGTTACTTACAGGAGCAGTAATAACTGATAGTCAGCTGCATCACCAAAACATACCCTAGAAGGGGTGACAGCTCACAAAACCTGGGCACCTGCTTCACACTTCACAGGTTGCAGATATTTCAAGAGGTTGGAGAGTGTCTTTCCAACTGATCCAGTTGATCTAAACATCTTCCAGGCAGCTGGTCTGGTCTCGGGGCTTTCTTTGCAGGTTGACTTGCCTGAGAGTCTTCTTTGCAGCTTGGTCACACTGTCAGGGCCACTCGCAGATTGCTTACTCTGTCACAGAGGAGCCTAGTGAATTTTATCATTTTGAAGGACTTCCTGAAACTATTTTGAGCTGTTTACCTTCTTGATTAACCCTGCGGGATGGATTGTTTCAATCTCAGAGGAAACTATTGTATGACAGAGTCATATGATGTTCTATACATGCATGTCATCCTTCTAGGACAATTTATTGTTTTTAATGCCTTACTATTCTCTAGGCATCTGAAGAAATGCTTGTGATCTGGAGTCTAGGAAATCTGAAAAATTTAAAGCTAAAAATGCCTATTTATCGTGCTCTCTTTCTCTCAGCAACATTGTTGGAGGTCAGGGAATAGGTTTGTTAGAGAGGAACACACACGCGCGCGCACACACACACACACACACACGAGAGAGAGAGAGAGAGAGAGAGAGAGAGAAAGAGAGAGAGAGAGAGAGAGAGA
>NW_026068062.1:400544-417848 GCF_014885135.2 Alexandromys fortis | reverse complement strand
AGAGAGAGAGAGAGAGAGAGAGAGAGAGAGAGAGAGAGAGGTGTATTTGAGTCACCGTGAAAGCAGTTGACAGCAAGAGATAAGATAATCACAGTAAAGAATTTAACAACCACTTTTATCTAGCACCCATATTTTCTTTCACCTTTAAAATTATTTCCATAAATATCTATTCTTAGCTAGCCTAGAAGTAAATAAGATCAAATTCTATGAAGAGTTAGGATAATAGTAGAGGAATAGCAATTTGAAAGCAAAAAAAAAAATATTGAAGCAGTCAAAAACAAAGTAGTTCATCTTTCCTTCATTAAAGAATAGTGTAGATCACCACAAAATTCATTAAAGTTTTGGTATTTTATGTCGAGTCTGCAAGCCTATAGTCCATATTGCTCAGAAGGAAAGGTGCAGTGTATGTAGCGCCTGCTTATATTACGTAACAGTGCGGTACTACTCCTGTATTGCTGTGCCTGAACTACAGGACCATTTGTGAGCCTCGGGCAAGGGGCTGGAGACTGAAACACACAAAGACACACAGAGACGGCACAGACAGAGACACACACCTCTAGTCGCTGGTAAAGAAACCCTTATTGAATAACTCCACAGAGGCTTATATACCCAACACAGTCAGGTGGGGCAGCAGGTGAAAACCTCATCTCCTGATCCTCAATCAAGGACAAGGCAACACGTGCTCAGGAAGCAGAGCTGGACACAGCTTTCAGTAGCACAAATCAGAAGGCCAAGGAAAAGTCACTACCAGGGAAGAGCAGCTGGAGGTCAGGACTGCAAACGGTCCCAAAAAGTGTAAATTGCACTTGACAATAAAACACATTATATTTAGAAAAATTATATATGATTTAGAATCTAGTACCAAATAATGCAGGCAACAAGAGTTGCAAAAATTTTTGATGATTCTAAAATCTATCCAAAAAAGGCAGCATCTGACATATAAATATAAATTTATATGTATATACATTTTTGATCAATCATAAAGAAATTATTTGGTTTCTCATTTTAGTTACAAAAACACAGTCTTTTTTATAGACTATGAGATAATGATGTTTGTTAACAACGTGTAACAACATTATAATTACCAAGGGCTCTCATGACATGCTTTTACCAGGACTATTAATTTATATGTTACAAATTCTTTTAAAAAGCTGGACCTAGCTTCATCTATGATACAAATTGAACATCATAGAAAACTTCTACTTTTGTGATTCTAGATTTATCATTAACACAAGCAACAAATCTAGAAATGAAAAAAATTGTCATTTAGTCAAATGATACATATTTTAGTGTCCAATGTATATAATAATCTTAATCAAGGATGTTTAAAACTATCTATACCTTACAATAATAAAATAAATCTTAACATTGAAATAAAACGAAATGAGTTATTTATCAAATTGAGATAAAAGTCATTATTGTAGGTTAATTATATTAGAAAAAGCAGTTTTAACCTCAGAATTTTTCAAATGAATAATCACCACACAGGTTACAATACTTGTGATAATAATTTTTCAGTTACATAAAATGTACTGATGATGAATTAAAAGTCATTGCAGATATAGCCTACAATATTCCATTGGGCAGTATCTTAGCAGATGAAGCTGGTTTCATTAGCAGTACTAATTAAGACTATGAAACTTGAATTATCATGAGATTGCAGACACCCCCGTGAAATTAAGCAGTTTTGTATTAGGTAAACACATAAACTACCTTCCCACAAGTCATATTACTAGCCAAAATACTCTAAAAGATTTAACAAAAAGACAATCCAAATTTGTTAATATAATCATTTAATGTATATTAGACATCAAAGAAGGAGATAAAAATGTCACTCATTCAAAGGCCGTATGTACGCAGCATAATACCTACCTAAGTTTTTAGGCATATGGCTTTGTCACTAACAAGAAACCAGGAACTTGGATTGAATATTAGAACTTTCTCTAGTTGCTACATCACTAAAAATTTCTGAACAACCTGTTGATAAAGTTGTTTTCTTTTTTCAATATTTTTAGTAATTCTCTAAGAATCCCATATATTGTGTTTTGATTATATTCACTCCCCTCCCCCATCTCTTCCCAGACTCTATAACCACCAAACTGTATATCTTCATTTATTTTTTATAACCCACCCATCACTTCCAGCTTGTTCTGCTCATTCTTTTGCCTGTGTGACTTTCACAGGAATTTGTTTATCATCAGCAGTCATATCATTAAACTCTTCAAAGCATGAACGTTCTCAGACATCAATGAACTCCACTCCGATGTAAGTCCACCTGACACAGTAGAAAAGTAGGCAGTCACTCACCGTTCTGTTCCCGCTGCACGCCTGCAGCCAGTAGGTCAGGCTCCCCTAGGCTGATGTCGTTCAGCCTTGTCCCCAGGCATTCCATGCAAAGGTGTTTGCACCACTCCTCAGCCTCCAGCTCTGAAAATGAGCACACATGTCAGGACGGGAAAGGTAGTGGGAAAATGCTTCCTGAATGTCCCCCAAGAAGCTGGTAGGACTTGAACAAAGAAAGATATATTGAAGAATCAGGGAAATATTTTTTCTCATTTATTATTTTTATTGTGTGTGTGTGTGTGTGTGTGTGTGTGTGCCCAAAGAAGCCAGAAGAAGGCATCAGATCCTCTGATGCTGAAGTGATAGGCAACTGTAAACTGTCTAATGTGAGTGCTAAAAACTGAATTTAGGTCTCCCGAAACAGCATGTGCTCTTAACCTCTGAGTCATTTCTCTAGCATCTACTTCCCATTTTTGATAATACATTTCAGCATGCTTTATGTATTAACCATAATATTATTCATTTTAGAATGAGTAAAGTTTTTGATAGAAATTTCTTAGAACTTAAATATAAAATAAAAATAAACAAGTGAACCCAATGAAAAGAAAAACTATATTAAGCATGTGAACGTTTTCCTGATCCTGCTTCAGAAGTATGTGGCCTGGAAGTCAGATCCCTTACTCATTGAGAATTGCAATGAATCATGAATTTGTCCTAGAATGGGATTAATGTATATATTGGGATTGATTTACTACAAAGAGGAGGGAGGTGTCATAACTGTGCCGTGATTTCTATGTAATGTGTGTCCTACAGGTTTATATGTTTATTATAAATAAATATTTAGTCTCTAGGTGGTGACATGTTTGGGGAGGTTGTACAACAGTTAAAACAGTAACCCTCAGTCTGTGGGTCACAACCCCTTTGGAGGTCCTATGACCCTTTCACACCTAAGACCATTTGCATAACAGATATTTAACTTATGTTACATAGCAGTAACAAAATTATAGATAAGAAATAGCAATGAAAATAATTTTATAGTTGGGGGATACCATGACATGAATAAGTGTATTAAGGGGTCACAGCATTAGGAAGTTTGAGAACAGTTGCTTTAGAATGTGTGATTCTGCTAAAGGCGGTAGATTGCCTGGAGGTAGGGCTTTAGACTTGTAGATGGTCTTGCTTCCAGTGTGTCGGATACATCTAATACTTTGTTGACATTTTATAACACCTACCCAGCATTCTCACCACCGAAGAGCAAGATCAGTCCAGTAACCTTGCAGTTGGATGGATTTATTAATATTGATATCTTCTGAACCATAAGTCAAAATAAATCAGTCTTCCCTTTCAGTAAGGCTTGCTATCACAGTAATAACAAAAGTGGCCACTACACATCTACAGAGTAACTTTCCAATTACTTAATCACTCATTATTCATGTAGAAAATTATTTAAAGGTGTGTTCCTTTTTTTATGCTGCATTTGTTTAACTCTGTGGAGCTATGATTTGTTGCCAATCTAAAACACCCGATGGTCTAATAAAGAGATGAACAGCCAATAGTAAGGCAGCAGAAAGGATAGATGGGGCTGGAAGTATAGAGTATAAACAGGAGGAGAACTCTGGGAAAAGAAAAAGGAGCAAGAGAGAACAAGGAGAGGAGAATGACAGTGACCAGCCACCCAACCACCCAACCAGTCATGGAGTAAGAGTGAAAGCAAGAAAACCGAAATAGAGAAAGGTAAAAGCAGAGGGAAAATGTAGGAAATTTTAAGAAAAACTGGCTAGAAACAAGCCTACTAAGGCCGGACATTTATAAGAAAGTGTAAGTCTCGCTGTGTGTGATTTATTTGGGAGCTGGGTCACAGGTCTCCCAAAAAGCCAAAGGCAAAAACAAACAAACAAATATCAACATTTTAGCATTCCAACATGGGATTAGAGTAAAAGAAAATTCAACAACACATTCTTGTTTGGATTATGTCTCAATTTCATTGTATTCAAAAGATACTCTTTTTCTTTGCTAGAAATAACAGAGTTTCTCCGCTATAACTAAAATCCCGTAGTATGAAATCTTTAGGGTTAAGTAACATGAGTTACTAAAGTTCTAATGTGATGTCACTGTGGATGATGGGTCAATGTGATGACAGAATAGGAGTCAAGTAGCCAGGCTACTTTGCAGATTTTTTTATAAATATAAAGTTTAATATTCAGGGGCAATCACCAATATCACAATAGGAAAATTGGATCCAAACTTCTGCATTGGCACCTGCCCAGAGAAGTTCCTGACTTTTCCATGCAGCCTAAATCTGTACTGAAACTATGTAATATAGATTTCCATCAAACCCCTTGCTCTTTGTAGATGACACTACAACCTTTGCTTTGACATTTTAAACTCCTCATAAAAAGTTATCTGTGACAGGTTTTCTCGACTTCGGGGAATTTAATATGAAGTTCTTTTCTACCATTAGGCCAATTCTAGCAAGGTCAAATCATGCTTCCCTCCGGAGTTTGGTCACACTGCCTTAACATCAAATAGGCTTGATTAACAAGAGAGATTTGCTGCTGCTTCTTAGTTTTATGTAGATCACAACATTCACTAGAACATAAAACAGAAAGATCCTGCATTTTATCACACAATCAAAACAGTGTCCCTGATATTGTAATTAGGAGAAACATTATAACTACCTCTGGTGTTGTTGAGATATTTTAGCATTTATAAATTTATTTTGTATCTGCCTTATTACAGTCAGATTTCTGCTCATCTCTGCATGTGGGTATGTTAGTCATTTAAGGAATATTTATTAAAAAAACTGATAATGTCCTTCCTGCAAGGCTGAAGATACCATGATAGTAACTAAAGTTTCAAAAATTGTAGAGGTATTTACAGCATTTTTCCCCTGACCTCTGGAATATACTAAAAAATTCTCAAGTCATTACCTGAAACTTGCAGTCACACTGGTAACTTCTTTATGAAATTGCTCTTTCTAATTAGAGAAACACCCCATAAATGAGAACAACTGCCCAGTAATGAGAACAGGGGCCCTATATGGGAACAACTGCCCCATAACGAGAATATAGCCTGCTATACTATGAAAGAGCAACCATTTCAGGATGGAACAAGCAACATTTGCTTGCTCCTTCAAACAATGATCCTCAGAGTCCCCTTATAATAAGAATGGGAAAAAGTTCAACTAGACCACAGTCTGAACAAGCTCGTACTTATGCATAATCCTGTTTCAGTTCTTCCCCTGTTTAATCCAGTTGCCCCCAAATGGAGATAAAGATTATTGTCATGTTGTCTCATATGATTATGTTAAGTATTACATTTATTTCCTGCGTTAAGCATTACTGTTTCCCTTTGCTTTCTGGGAGTGAGATGCTGGATATGATTTATTGGGATTTCCCTCTCCCCAGAATTGAGCTTCTGGCCTGGGACTTTGGAAACCCACTCAAACGATGTGAGATGCACCATCACCACAAGGCTAAACTTCTTCCCTGAAAGTGATCATCTACTTTTAAATCTTTTGAACATGTATGACTCACTGAGTTTAAATGGTATTTCTGCATAAGCCTGAATGGAAGGTTATTTTCTAGAACATGGGCAAATTGTATATGGTCACACCAGAGAATAAAGTAGCACCCCTTCCCCTAGCAAGTACTAACTGTCCTTTTTTCAAATAATGCAGCTATGTTTTTTTACTTGTTCTTTCTTATGTAAGCTCTGCATGTTTAAATATTTCATATATTAGTTTAATGCATTCTTTTTACTGAATTAGTATTTTTCTGTAAACTCTGTTTCATAAGAACCTATGACCTCTTGCAAACTAGAAAAGTACTTTACGACTGGACTATACTCTGTGCTACTGTTTGTGTGTGAATCATTGTATTTCTTTCTTATTAAGCTGATGTATACTACAGATTAAGGTTCTGTAGACCTTTGCCTTTTGTCACTTGTTTTACACATTAAACTTCTTAGTCTACATCAAATGTGCAAATAGTTAAGTTCCTTTGTGGATGAAGAGACATTAAATATTCTGTAAAGTTTTCTATATCTTTCTCTTCATGAAAGAAATGTTTTTTTCAGTAAGCTCCTTTAAGCCATTAGCTTGTGTCTGGACTTAAGCTCCGAACTCTGTAGCAGAAACTCAAATATTTCATTATGTCTAAGATTAAGTTAAGAAAGTTGACAATTTTGAACGTGAAAATTGAAAGGTACCTGGTTATAGCAAGAAAAATGGACAAAGGTGAAATATGTGAGACATGCTTTTGTTTGTGGAGAGAAGAGATGGGCAAACAAATTGTAGGCCAATATGAAGTTCATATCTGGAAAAGTGTCTTCCACTTCACTTTAAGAGCTCTAAGGCAGTGCGAGTGTTTCCCTTTTAATAAGGAAAATGGCCTCTATATGGAATATCCTAAGAAAGGCCTTCTGAGTAAAATATTACATTCAAGCTTTATTGCTTTCATTAAATCTGGGCTGAAGACAATGACATTAAAGTTAAATGATCCAAAATAAGATATACTTGAAAAAGAAAAGAATTTCATCAAACATACTCCACCAGATAAAACTCCCATTGCATAATTAAAATGTATGACATTGGTCATATACTACTTTATCATATGATTCAGGCAAGACTAGTTTTGTGGCAATCCTAAATCATTGTAACCTTCCCTCACTGCATTTAGCTCTTAGTAAAAGTCTCAGGAAAGTACAGGTGAAATACTCCTCTTATCTCCTTCATATTCCAAAATTTTCACTGCATTTTCTTTTCAGAGTCTTCTGTGATTGAGTGATCAATGTTATCTTCATATTTATTAAATTATTAAATAGCTGGTTTGCTGTAAACTGAAGAAAAATATTTCTCCAAAAACTATTTCTACGATAAAATAGAGCCTTTCCTCATTTTCAAGTAAAATATATAAAGCAATATATATTTGTTAAACTTCCATTCTTGCAAAAACACTTTTTACTAAACTGACCTCATTGATAGTTCATGCCCTTCTGCTTTTCCCTCACACTTAAAACCTTGACAGTACTCCAGCAGATATGAAATGACCACATCTCTGTTTAGCATATACACTTCGTGTCAGACTTGAAGAACTGATCTGCTTAGAGATGAGGAAATAATAGCTTTGTTTCTGAAGAGGAGGTATTTTTCCTCCCTATAGAATGCCTCTCTGATTTTTTCTATAAATTTGATTTACACTTAATTTTCCTTTAAAGTTTGTTTCAAATACAACCTTCATTCAGGCTTCCAGACCAATTTACCTGTGACATTGTCACCCTGCACTTCTCTTTGTATTTTACTGAAGCCCAAATGCCATTGACAAACTTTTTGCCTTTCTCAACCACGATAGTTTGAGATATAGGTTCTTAGGAAATTCAGTTGTTTTAGTACCTTGAAAGCACAGTGCAGCACACAAGCATGGAAAATGATCAGTAAATGCTGAACATATAAATAGAAGCGACTATCAGTTATTTCTTGAATATTGAATACAATTTGTAGGAGCACATGAAAATAAAATGGGTAGACTCTTTTGTTGAATGCTCTAAGGTCCAGTGTTGAGTTATATGTGGGCCTTGTAAACTTAGCTATCTAGATAAGAAAGATATTAGAATAGGAAAAAAAAATCAATTTGTCTTTTTTTGCAAAAGTCCAGGTTGCTAACCTTCACCCACTCAAAATTATTTTGCTTAATTTCATTATCTGTATTTTTCTTTGACTTTATTAGGGATATTTATTTTATAAGGAAAACATTATATAAGTTGTATTTGATTCTGAATGTGCTAAACTATTGGTCATTTTTATAATCTATATAGATATGACAGTAAAATCTCTAAGAAAGGTCAAGAATGGAAAGCCAACACAATGAGTTACTACTAACGTGTATCTAGTTGTTTATTGAGATAAACCAAATTATTTTTGGTTTAACAGAAACTTGAATAGCATTTGTTTTTTAAATCAGAAACTCCAGTCTGTTATTTTTCTCATTTTCTGAATTGTGGAAGTTATGTTTGGCTTCCAGACAGCCAACTAAAATGTACCTACTTGTTTTCCACAGTAGCAAATGACAAATACCAGCAACTGACGGAATAATCAAATATGACATTCCTCTGCCTGGCATGAATGCATTGCAGAGTGCTTTGATATGGAGGTTAGCAAATGGCACAAAGGCTCATAACTATTCAAAGAACACAAAAAGGAAGATAAATGAACACCTTTATGTAGTGTGAAAACATATTGCATGCACCTAAGTGTGTATGTACATGAGTGTGTGTATGTCTCTTTGTGTGCATGCCTGCAAATGGAAACGCACAAATGGGTGGATGTGTGTGTGTGTGTGTGTGTGTGTATCTGAATGTAATTTTTAGAGATGGAGTATGATGTTAAAACATTACAGGAAAGAATCATCAAAAAGGAAGTTGGAGGGGGCTGGAGAGATGGCTCAGAGGTTAAGAGCACTGCCTGCTCTTCCAAAGGTCCTGAGTTCAATTCCCAGCAACCGCATGGTGGCTCACAACCATCTATCTGTAATGAGGTCTGGAGCCCTCTTCTGCCCTTCAGGCCTACATGTGAACAGAATATTGTATACATAATAAATAAATAAATATTTTAAAAAAAAGGAAGTTGGAACCATGTCATCAAGTGACATTTTTTTTCTGAATCACAGCCCATTATCTTTTGAACATTTTCAATGATATCTTAAAATGGTACATAGTAATCATAGAAATACAAAAAAGATATCTTTAAAATGGTTTATTGAATCATTTTTATAATTCCCTGCTTATTGTGAAATATTGTAAAATAAGGTTTCTGATTGTCCTAGTAATATTGAATACCTAGCATTTACCAAATGCATTGCAAACAGTGTCCTCACAAATAACCACAGGCAAACTGAGGTGAAAGTCATTTTTATTTATTTTCTAAGTTATTCCTGAATGTGTTTTAACTCTAAGACAATGGTATGTTTACATTCTCAGTATCCTGGAGTTCTATTCCTATCACTGCAATTAATTAATTAATCAGTTTGTTTGTGTCTGTAGTGTCCTTGGCTTTATTGATGGCTGCTTAATCAAACATACCGTTGGTCACTGTGAGCAATGTTTCATCCCCCCCACAGAGATTAACGCCTACATTAAAATATAAAGTATCTATTATGAGCCAGGTGGTGGTGGCATACACCTTTAATCCCTGTATTCGGGAGGCAAAGACAGGTTGATCTTTCTGAGTTTGTGGCCAGCCTGGTGTAAAAGAGCTAGTTCCAGGACAACCAGGGCTATTATCTATAGAAAACCCTGTCTTGAAAAAAACAGAACAAACAAATATATTATGCTAAACCCCAAGAAAACAACCTCTATTTTTTCTTCAAAAAAAGAAAAGAAAAAGAGGAATTTTTCTTGGAATATCTTTTCATGCCTCCCAAGTGTAGTGGATAGGAGCGAGTGTCATTAAGATTATCCTTTACGACTGGCTATTGTCATTTGTTTATACGCCTTTATGGAAAAAAACATGTTTATGCCATGTGTGACTTATTCACTATGTGCAAAGACTTGTCCATCCTGTGCACCTTGCCTGGCATGTACATGACTTGTCCTGTCCTTGTGATTGTATAGTATAACTATATGACTCTTCTTAACCCACAGGGTATAAATTGTTTAATGCTCTGAATAAAGTTGGCTACTGCATAATATTCTATTCTACTTCATCTATCTGTTCTATTATCCCAGCGAAAATGCATTAATTTATTTTATTAAAAATACCAATATTTCAAATGTAAAAAAGTTCTCACTTAATTTTTTTAAATCAAGAATTTTTCAAAGTATGAAAGTATGAAAAATGTCTGGAAACTGTTCTGATTTTCATCAAATAAGTTCTTTTATAGTTCTCGGTTTGTTTGAGGCAAATGATAACTTCCTTTTTTATGGATTGGCTTGAATGCAGCATTACTCTAAAGACAATCCCCAGTAGTAAGGAAAAGCAGTTTAGTTTGCTCAACATGTGTAAGACAAGTCTAGGGGATTGGTACTTGTGAAAGTCATTATAGTCCTAAGAGTTAACAAGCAAAGTCATAGCTAAAGGATTCACAAGGGCACTGTCTTTGACCAAAGGCCAGTGTCCCTTTGTGCTTCTTATTAACAAATCAATTTCCTTTTCAAGCTAACTTAAAATAGTTTCTTTTTAATTTTCTCTTAAATGCTTACTGAATAATAAAACAACTTAAAGTATTAGTTTAATAGTCATAAAGATAGCTTGCTGGTCTGTTCTGTGAGAAGAGGTTCAGCAAACAGAACGCGAGTGACTGATGACTCACGGTGAGTGGTTGGGAGGATGGGGAGGATTTGATTGCCTTGGAAGAGCCAAGAGTTTAACTGTAAAGGTGAGGAGAATGAAAATATATATCCATAAAGAAAAATGTGGACAAGTTTGAGAAAGAAGTACAGAAAAGTTGGAGATATAGTAGATATAGCTCAGGGGTAGAGTGCTTACCTACCATATATGAATGTCTGCATTTATTATCTATCATCAAGTGTTGGTGAAGAAAAGAAAAAAAACATGTAAAACCTGACTATTTTCATAATCTTACGTACATAGATCAAATTTTGAAAAAAAACTATTGAACATGGGCTATATAATAATAAAGATTCCCTATAATGCAAAAAGATATTAAGTTTAAAACAGTAGATTAGCTGAAACAAAAGCCTCAGTTAATAAGATAAGGTAGAAGTAGATATGCATGTATTGTAGTGTAATGTATAAAAGAATAATAATACTGTGAAGAGAGAGAATCCATTATATATTAATAATATTCTATGTGCAATTTTTCAAACATAGTAAAGAACTGATTTTTGTTCATTTTTGTATGTATGGTTAGAGAACATTCCATATTAATATTACAACTAAGATTTAAAAAATATGATATCTTAATATTTCAATGAATAAGATGTTATATCAAAGAGAACCATCAATTATCATTATCATTTAGACATTAAAATGCAATATCAAGCTTTAGCAAAAGAAACAAAAAAACAAATTTGAGAATATCAATATTTTACAGATTAGACAAAAATGTTAAAAAATAGAGATGAATTAATATATTTTGTCACTGTATTTTAATATACAGTTAGTAGGATACATTCCAGAATTATCAGACTGAAAAAAAAAACATAAATAGTTACCCAGAAATTACTACTAAAGTCATAAAGTCCTATAGTAACTGAAGGGGAGGAATCAAATCAACTTCTACAGCATCAAAATTATCAATGTCTTAAAGACCTCCCAGTGACAAAAAATTACAGTAAATACAGGAACTGCCTGTGAAAAATGGTTTATATTTCTCTTCTATCATATTAGAATGTAAGATTGTAAATTTATAAGGATTATAGACCTAAATATTTTGAATGGAAATTCAATAGCTTTTCATAATCTATTTGGAGCTAACTCTTTAAAGGATCATGAGTCTCTTCTGGACTTTCCATTCTTGTTCACTAGTTTATTCTAGGATCATACAATCATAAAACATGATTTTAGTGTTTATTTGACAGGAAGTAGAGGTGGGGCGATGAGAACAGGAGAATTCTGATCAGGAGGAAGCCCATTCCTCCAATCCTGCCCAGATCACCAAAGAAGCAGGATGTGACCTGCCCTGCTAAAAAAGATACTGAGTCATGTGCCTAACATAGACTAGAATAATGAGCTAACATAAGTTATAAGAGCTAATATGAAGCCTGAGCTAATGGGCCAATCAGTTTATATCTTATGGAGACTTCTGTGTGATTATCTCTGGGACTAAATGGCTGGGGAACCAGGCGGGACAGAAACCCCAACAAGCTGGCCCTCATGTTACAAATACTCATGTCTGTTAAGGGTCATGCCACTTCATGGAAACAGTGCAGTTGAGCCAAGAAGCCAAGACACCTAAAAGTTGGAAGAATCTTCCCAATTTTTCCTAAAGTCCTTTTGGATCCTATGCTCCAGCATTATCCTCTCCACTGGAATGAAACACTTAGGCATAGCAAAACACATCTCGCTTTCAGTAAAAGTTTCAACTCATGTTCTTTCTCTTAATTTTTGATTTGAAAAACATAATACACATCTCAAAATTTCCAGGGACTTAACCTTCTCTATAAAAACAAGAAATAAAAAAGAACTTACTGATGATTGGGATGGGGTGGCTGTGAAGATCTTTTCTACAAACTCCATTTAGATATAAGAATATGAGGATTGTAATTTAGCCAAGGAAAGCTGAGCATAAGGGCCAGTCAAGGTAGTGAGGTCCTGGCTAAGGGCTTACAGTGGACATTGAATACATACTTATTTTTAATTCCTTCACATCCTCTAATTGCAAATCACAATTCTAGAATGCTAATGTTATTTCTTATGATTGTTTTAAATTTTTGTTAAAAAGTTTTTATAAGGTTCTTTATAAGTTCTCAACAGTGTGATAATAAAATTATCCTAAATAAAATAGCTTTCTGAAACTAAAATCATTATGATGTCATAAATATAACCATAGTTTGTAAATGTGGGAAATAAGAATTAAGATATTAAAAGTATTTTTCAATACAAAGATAAAATAATGACATAGCAAGCTTCATTTTAAAACAAAGCAGGTATTAGATAGACTGTGAGTCACTACAGTTGTGACTCTGTAATTCTGAAGTTGTGGCCTTCAGAATTAGGGTCCCATCAGACATGGCCTCAGGGTCTCTGCAGTGAGAAAGAAGTAAGAAAAGAGCTGGGCTTGGCTACTCATCTAGTATGCAGCCTCAGCATTTTACTTGTTATCCATTTTATATAGAATGACTGGGAGCTGATCTCTGAAATGTCCATTTGCAATATATTTTAAGAAGGATCATACATTTCCACAATCTGAAAATATTTTGATGCTTTTCATTCTTCCTCTGTCTTTACTCTCTCTGACAGTTTCTGGAAAATACAGAGAATGTTGAGAGTTCATACAGAGTGAGAATAAATATTCAAATACAAAAGTGTCATATATTATATACTCACACTTCTCTTTAAAGTCATAGGTATTTTGTCTTTATAACATTCAGGCTTGCTTTGGATTTTAATGTTCTTATGTAGTCACAATAGTGATGTGAAAAACGAAGAGTTCGGACTCTCACAACTGTTTTGGGGGATGCTGAAGATTTCTGAAAGCTGTAATATTTCTCATCATGCTCATCATATTTTCTGGCACCACACCTCTCTTCAGAACACACACAAAAAAATCTATAATCTTGTAAGTATGATTAGGAAATAATAAATGCTACAGAGTCCAGTTGGTAGTTATGAAAAGGAAAAAACCCTCACTGAAAATAAATATATAGATAAGTAGATGATAAATAGATAGATACATAGATGATAGACAGTGACTGTGTGGGAAAATAAAACGGTAGAGTACAGTTAGTCAGTTCGCAAAAAGAGAGATATCATCTTCAAGGTTTAAAGGGCAGAGCATCCTTGAACCCCCAAGAAATAATCAGGAAGAGTCTTGAAAGGTTATGGCATGGCAAAGGGAAGCTTCATCAAAACTCAGTGTCTGAGGTAGAGGAAAGTAGTGTGTTTAGAGGTTTACCATAAAGGAAAGAACATGCTGAAAATAATTCAGCTAGAGCAAAGCAGAATAAAAACCAGCAACCATTTAGCCTGCACCAACTTAAACCAAGTGGACACACAAAGAGATACCTTAGAATTAACCAAAATGAGTTTGTCAAGCCTCCAATCCCTCCAGTGACACTTAAAGGGTACTGATGTGGGAGTACTGTATGCTGTGATTACCATTAATGAATAAAGAAACTGCCTAGGCCTGTTGATAAGGCAGAACTTAGGCGGGGAGGACTGGACTGAATGCTGGGAGAAAGAGGGTGGAATCAGAGAGACTCCATGGAGCTGCTAGAGTCAGACATGCCGAATTTTCCCCTTAAGCCTCTGCCACACTGTGATATACAAATAGAAATGGGTTAAATAAATGTAAGAGTTAGCCAATAAGAAGCTAGAGCTAGTGAGCCAAACAGTGTTTTAATTAATACAATTTCTGTGTGATTATTTTGGTTCTGGGTGGCCTCCTCCTACAGGGAACATTATTTCAAAATTGATATATTATAAGATAAAAACTATACTCTACTTGTCTAGGAGGTTCTTCTGTTTATGTATTGCTTTCATTGGTTGGATAAGGAAACTGCCTTGGCCTTTTGATAGGGCAGAACTTAGATAGGTAGGGTAGACCGAACTGAATCCTGGGAAGAAGGTCAGTGTGGTAAATACCATGAAGCTCCTGTCTGAGACTTACACTGGTTAGAATCTTTCCCAGTAAGCCACAACCTCGTGGTGTTACACAGATTGGTAGAAATGGGTTAGATCAGGATATGAGAATTGACCAAGAAGAGGCTGGAGATAATGGGCCAGGCAGTAATTTAATTAATACAATTTTCTGTGGCTATTTTGGGGGTTAAGCTAGCCATAGAATACATAGAGACACATGAAAAAAATAAAGTTTTTAAAAAGACAGCAGAATAAAACTATAATACCAATAATACCATTCTTACTCTTATTTTTGTATTGAATATCCTCAAACACTCCATTTTAACCATGAACAAAACAAATAAATTATATTAGAATAGATTTTGGAAAATGTATACATGCATATGATATATATGTACAAATGATAAACCGAATATGTATATTAGCAATTCCTAGAAATAAAAGTCAAAACTATGGAACTAAATTGAAATCACGATAAAAAAAAATCAATAAAAATTCAGCTCTCCTCCTGGATTTTCTAAATGAGAAACAATTAAGATGAATAGCAATTAATTTACTGATGGTGAGTGTTTAATGTATTTAACACATATTTTGTAAGTGTATCTGTAAGAAAAAGCTAACACCCACCTGAGACATACACCACAATAAACCAGAATGCAAATATCTCACAATGATAAAACAAAAAGATTGAGATAAAATAGATGATAAATGAAGGAGAATGAACTGAAGACTAAAAATTAATTGTACCTGGCAGCATAATTTTATAATTAAGTTTGTACATTAAAATATAAAATATTTCCAGATTTGTTTACAATCATGAAAACACAAAAATATATTTTTGTTTTAAAAGAGTAAAACTTAACCATATGGCCCAGAACAGTACTCCTGAGTCTTTTCCACTGGAAAGTAAAGTGTGTGTAGCAAAACTGGATGATAACAAATCCTAAAACATCTGCATGGTTAAATATTAAAAAATATAAAAGACTGAACTCTTGATGCATGCAAAAATATGGAGGACTATGCAGCTATTTTGCTGTGTGAATTCCATAAGGTACTGTGAATTTCATTGCATAATATTCTTGGAATGCAGAAATGGAAAACAAAATAATGTTTACTAGTAGCTACTAAAAGCAAATTAGAGGTGTGGGTTTGATTACAAGGGCTTCCATAGTTATAGATATATAAATATGCATGCAGTATAATAATATGAAACTGTACACAAACATTGTGTTTATTCTAATTTTCTGATTTTTGTGTTGTTATACCTTGACATAAGTTAAGTCTAGTGGAGGAAATGTTTCAGAGATAAAAAGGAACTTTTGAGAACTTGTACCAGACAAATCAAACTTATATCTATATAAAAATGGAAATCCAGAGTGGCTTACACTGAAAGGCTCCAAAATGGGAATGACTTAGATGTTCTCATGAGGTAATAATCATGCATACAGTGAAGCCGACCTGTACTGAAGTTCCCAGCAATAAAAGGAATGAAGTACTGAACTTATGTGGACATATCTCAAAAGAACTATGTAGATAATTTAGAACAATTTTTAAAGATTATCTACAAAATGATTACATTTGTATAACAGAAATTCTCTGATGACAATTTTTTAAGATGGAAGACATGTCCCAAGGCATATGGGCAAATTTGGGCTGGGCTGGGCTGGGATGGGCTGGGATGGAGGTCCATGAGATTATACTGGGTAATGTATATATGATATATGAGTTGTCATGAACTTGATTGTGTTTTGCCTAGGAATAGCTATAGATGGTAAAAAAAAAAGTTTATAGCATTAAACATACAGACACACACATGCATATATGCATACATGTAGAGACATACAGAATGAAAGGAAAACACAAATCTTTCATTTGTTTGTTTTTATTTAGCTCTCTATTTTCTCTGTTCCCCTTCCCTTTTACTCTCTCCCATGGTCTCCATAATCCCGATTTACTCAGGAGATCTTGTCTTTTTCTACTTCCCATATATTGGATCCATGTATGTCTCTCTTAAGGACTTCTTTGTTGTATTGGTTCTCTGGGATTGTGAATTGTAAACTGGTTTTTCTTTGCTTTATGTTTAAAAGCCACTTATTAGTGAATACATATGATATTTGTCTTTCTGGGTCTGTGTTACCCCACTCAATATGATTTTTTTCTAGATTCATCCAGTTGCCCACAAATTTCAAAATGCCATTTTTTTTTCCTGTGGTGTAGTACTCCCTGTGTAAATGTACCACATTTTCCATATATATTCTTCAGTTGAGGGGCATTTAGGTTGTTTCCAGGTTCTGACTATGACAAATAATGCTGCTAAGAACATGGTTGAGCACATGTGTTTTTGGTACAATTGAGCATCTTTTGGGTATATACCCAAAAGTGGTCTTGCTGGGTCTTGAGGAAGGTTGTTTCCTAACTTTCTGAGAAATTTCCATACTGACATCCAAAGCAGCTATACCAGTTTGCATTCCCACCATCAATGGAGGAATGTTCCCTTTACCCCACATCCTCTTTAGCATAAGTTTTCATCAGTGTTTTTTGATCTTCACCATTCTTGCAGGTGTAATATGGAATCTCAGAGTTGGAAAACACAAATCTTGAATGCAATTTTAGTAAATTGGATCAATGCCAATCTCCTATTGGCAATGATGTTATATTATGATCTTCTAAAATGTCATCTGTGGAGTCTATTTTATTCATCAGAACTGTATATGAAATAGGATTATTTAAAAAGAATCAGTAAAAAGAATAACATTAATATT
>NW_026068062.1:240137-398581 GCF_014885135.2 Alexandromys fortis | reverse complement strand
GCCCATTTCTATCTAGCCTCTTCTAGGCTAATTCTCACATATTAATTTAGCCCATTTCTAATAATGTGTGTAAGCACCCCAAGGTGTGCTTACCAGGAAGATTCTAGCCTACGTCCATCCTGGGTCAGAGCTGCCTGGGAGAGCGGAGCCTGGCGTCTCTGCTCCAGAGAGCAGAGCTGTCGAGTCTCTCCGGGGGCAGAGCAGAGTCTGAGCTCACTTCCTCTTCCTCCCAGCATCCTATTCTGTTTACTCCTCCCACCTATGTTTTAACCTATCAGGGCCAAGGAGTTTCTTTATTGCTTAACCAATGAAATCAACAGATTGATATTTGACACTCCCACATCATATGGTTACTAACAGTTTTATTTATTTGTACAATCCTAGAATAAAGAAAAATTTATTTTAATGTATGTCTTTGCAACAAATAAAAATAGTCTGTCACTTCCTTAATTTTAAGAATTGTAATTCTCCATAAAAGAAAGATCATCTGAGAACAAAGCATTTCTTCTCCTCATACAGTCTCTCTTAGCCCTATAGTTTGCCTCTATCACTTTTATCAATGGCACTGACCTCAAGAAAACAGGTACATATACTTCTGCTGCCAGCAGAAACACTTTGCTTGCTGCCAGTCATGTGGCTGTGACCTATGATTCTGATCCTTAAGACCATATTGTAGATTTGGACAGAGATTCCAAATAGCCATGAAACCAATATAAAGACTGAGAGCAGTCTGCATGTGTCTTTTGCTAATATATTCATCTTACAAAATTATATCTTTTATAAAATAAGAATTAGATAAAAGCCACTTAATGCAAAAGCAGGAACACCTACAAAAGCTTATGGAGACTATTCTATGAGGTAACATTTGGAGAACACAATTTGAAAGACATAAAGGAAACTAACAAGAAAATGTGTAAGGATACCAGATTGAGGTAATATTTTGCCATATTTGCAAACTACAATTTTTTCAGTCCATTGGTGGTGGGAAGAAAAGAATGAGGTGAAACAATCAGACATTGCCTGGCATGCAACAGCACAAAGGCCAGCCAAAGCTGTTAGGCTCTATTAAGCAGCAATCAGACACCATAAGCTCTTATTTGCTTATAGGAGCCGTGCTGTAGGTTAATCTGACATTTGTTCATGCAGTGAGTAGGCAGAGAGGATAGAGACATGGAAATAAGCAAAAATTGTGCCTAAAATTGAAGGTCTATGGGAAAAGACACAATTGACTTGCATCATCAGTTAATGAGGTCACATTACAGCTGTAGCTGAAGAGGACTTGAGACTTTAGGAAGTATGGTTCTATTGTTGTTGTTTAGGGACATGAAAGGAATAGATACTTAATGGATAAAGCAGTAAATTTGATTTTTCTCTACCAATTAAAAGAAATGCTGCCATTTGTGTCTTTCTTCTCTCTCTAACCTTGCTTGGTCTCCTTTCTTTCTCTGCCTCTCTTTCCTCTTTCTTGTATTGACTAAATCGCATGCACATATCAAATGCTCTCTTTGGAGAGGCATTTTACCGTAGGAAACAAGTGACAGAAGCAGGCATTTCATTAGAATCCTACAGCCTCTTACTGAGAAGAGCCATATAGATACTGTACTTCAGCAAGTATGGGAAGGAGACCAAAGACAAGATACAGGGATTTCAGGTTATGTAGCAGGATAACTGGAGAGACTTCACACTTGCCAAAGGCAAACCAGATCTGGCTTTCCTAGGGCATCCTCTTTTTGTGTTGGCCTCATTCTCTCCTCCAAAGGCCCTCTGTATCCTCTTCAAGTGTGAACCCTTTATCCATGGTAAAGCAAAGAAGATCTTTTATTGACATAAAGAGGGTTCTCTAGGAGCCAAAGGATCAGTAGGTACTTAAAAGATACTTATTGTAAGGTTTGTTTCAGAATGATGGAGAAGTGTGCATTGATTTCAAGTTTTCCAAGGTAGAGTAGCTAACACTTGAAACCCTAGCACCCAGGAAGCTGAGAAAGTAGGATTGATTCAAATTTCAGATCAGTTGGTGTTACTTGCTGAGTACCATGACAGCTTTTGTTAAATAAAAAATGACATTGTCAACAGACAAAACAAAACAAAAACCAAGATTTTAAGATCCAAACTTCTCAGGGAACTCTCCAGATATAAACTTCCCTGGAAAACTTGTGGTCATTGTTTTTTTCTTGTTAAGTGTGTGTGTTTGTGTGTGTGTGTGTGTGTGTGTGTGTGTTGGTGTTGTTGTTTGTTTGTTTCCATGACTTAAGCTATTACATTGCTTCTTCTTCCTGAACTATGGGAAAAAGCAAAGATTATGAAATTTAGTCTTGCCCTTATGGTCTAATTTACCATGTGATTTGGTATTTATTGATTTTTCTACAAAAAGAAACAATTAGTCTGATTCCTAAAATTTTAAGTATTTCCTTGACTACAACATGAAATAATATCAATATTTGTTATATCTTAAGTACTATTAAAAATCATTCTCAAGCAGTCATCTTCTGTGCTGTGATATGTGTGTGTATGAGTTCATGTGTGTTCCCATGAATGAAGTTGCATTTACATTTTTATATTCATGCATGTGAAGATCAGACTTCAATATCTGGTGTCTTCCTCAGCTGATCTCTATCGTACTGTTTGAGACATGGTCTCCCATTGAACCTGGATCTTAATGACTTACCTAGAGGGGCTAATCAGCAAGCCTCAGGGACCCTCTTGATTGATCTTACAAAGAACACAGATACAGGGGTGTACCACCACACCAGGTGTTTCACACTGTCCACACACTAGTTTGTCAAGGATTTGACTGACTAATTAAACAGCCTCAGGCTACAAGCACTTTATTGAATAATTCTAGAACCTCCTTGCTACCAAAGAGGAATTATTTTTATTGAATAATTCCAAGACCTTTCTGTTGTTATTTGGATCTTCAAACCAAAATGAACCAATTGTACATCATTTAGATAAAATTATTGTGCTAAACTAAGTTAAAACCAAATATTAAGGTTCTTTGATTCAATGTTGACTTAGCACAGACTGTTACTAATTAGTAAAAACTAGAAAAATAAATTTCTGTGGTACTCTAATAATATAAAGAAAAAATAAGAAATTATCACATATGTTTGAACAAAGAAATTCAGAATCCTAAGCTCACTCCAAATAAAAGTCAGAAAAGAAATATTAGAGTCTGTGTTTTGCCCATGGGTTAGTTAAATGAAAAACGACTTAACAAATATGTGATAGAATGTTATAGAACAAAGTTGACAAAATCTGTTTCTTGCCAGATCCTGCTTGTTCCCTCTTTTATAAAAATTTAAATTTTATTAACACACAATGGTAGTTTTTTGCTTTTTCCATATACTGCTTTTCCAGATAATGACAAAGCCAAATAATGTTTACAGATGACATATGATGCACAAAAATTGTCATATTAATTTTCTAAGGGTCTCTAGAAAAAAATTTCTAGAAAAATCTTAAAAGCAATAGAAATGTTGACTGGGGATTTAGCATCTCTTAAGTCTACAAAACAGTAGTAGGTCTGAGGCATGACACTCAACAGTTTGGAACTAGCAGGTGTTAACAGAAAACAGTGAATTCTGGGAAACATCTTATCAGATATGCTTAAGACTATTTTTCAAATGAGAATTCCTTTTAAAAAAATCAACCAACAGAGACTTTAAAATTTGGCCAATAAATGTTATCCAGTATTCCAAAAGAATTACTGAACTACCAAAATAAACCTATAACTTGGTGCTAAATGAAAACAAGGAGAAGATGAAAACCATTATTTTCCAGGTTCTTGGTAGAACACATAAAACATCTATTTTGGTGGTAAAATGTTTATGGAGCACTAGAGTATGATTATGGGCCAACAATTTTCCCTTTGTGCCTACCATCATGCCAGAATCTATTTAAAATGAAGAGCAAGTCCCTCCAACACTAAATTTTGTAAACACAAAATGTACCACATGGATGCTTCACAGTTATTGGGATCATGATTCTTCTGTGAATGACGGAAGAATGAAACATTCCCAGAGAGTAAGGGAGTAGCTTTTTAGAAGAGATAAAAGAGTTATACGGGCTCATAATTTTGGTAATTACTGAATTTAAAAAAGGATAAGTGTGGCTTTCTACTGCTTTTTACTCTTTTTAAATCCTTCAATATGTAACTTCCTGATAAATGTTCAAGAGAGAAGGTATTTAACGTTGTATTCCCCAAATTCTGCTGACCATGAAAGATCATTGTCTCGAGCATTTCTTTTCACCTCATAAATTACAATCACTGGTATATTTTTATTGAGTAGGCTCATAACAATTGCTCCAAAAGATAATTGGATTAAAGGGTGATTCAGGAGTGTTGGGAAGATCCACATAGGTAAGGCCAAGCTCAGAGAATAATCTCTTCTGAGGCCTCTGTAATAATCAACAGGCCAGAAGTAAGGATAAGAGATCTACCTTCATGTTTATAAGTTTTTAAGACTATATTTATATATCTAATCATCCTATAAGCATAGTACTAAAATGCAATATCAACTCATCCAACATTAATTTTTCTTTCTTTGTGGCTTGCAGGCGCTCTCTCTCTCTCTCTCTCTCTCTCTCTCTCTCTCTCTCTCTCTCTCTCTCTCTCTCTTTTTTTTTTTTTTTTTTTTTTTTTTTCCAAATTTGGGCTTCACTGACCTGGGTTTCATTCATGTGTTTATGTGTTCTGCAGTCTGAGACATAGAACAAGACATATAATGTAGTTTCTTCAGAGAGCCTCTGATTAGAAATTTAGCTCAATACTGATAGTTGAAAGAAGCAAGGGAGACCTTGAAGAAAGACCTTTAAAGAGAACTGGTAATGTGAAGTACTGTAATGCCCTTATCACTTAATATTTGTCATGATTAATAATCTCCAGCTCACTAAAAGAGGCTCCTGTTACATGGACCATAATCATCTTTGGTTGAGTGGTGTGTGAATTTAATGTAGTAAAATTAACTTTAAAAATTCAGAAATGTTTTCTTCTAAGTCTATTTAAAAATACAGAGTCAGTGACCTCTGCCAGAGCAAGCCTGAGACAGCAACCTCCACCAGAGCAATCCCAATGCAGCAACCTCTACAGGAACAGTTACAAGGGAGCAACTGCTGAGGGAGCAGGCCTGAGCCAGAGACTTCTATGGGACCAGGCCCAAGCCAGAGATGTCTGTGGGAACAGCTCTAAACCAGGGACATCTGTGGGAATAAAACCCTGAGCTATAGACCTCCACTGGAGCAGGCCCAAGGCAGTGACCTCTGCCAGAGCAGATACATGGCAGTGACCTAAACAAGAGCAGGTACAAGGCAGCAACCACTGATCAAGTAGGTTCAAGCCAGAGACCTCTGAGGAACTGAGTGGGATTCGGGGACCTCCAAGGAAACAGGTCTGAGCCAGAGACCTCTGCGGGACCAGGCCTAAGACAGGGACCTGTGTGGAAGCAGACTCAAACCAGGGACATATGGAAACAGGCCTGAGCTATTGACCTCTGCTGGACCAGGCCTAAGCCAGCGATCTTCGCAAAATCAGGCCCAACTAGTGACCTTAGTGGGAGAAATCCCAAACAAGCAACCTCCATGAGAGCAGGCCTCAACGACCTCCAGGTTTGCAGAGCAACACATGGGAGCGCCTGGTGACATTCAGGAACATTTAGTGACCTTGTGTGACTGGAATCATGGCTCTGACTACAGCAAGAGGAGTAACCATCTGAACCTTGGATCCACTGGCACCTGGAAGCTTGATCACCAGACACACAGCTGCAACTACACCAATCAGAGGAAAAAATGGGTAGACCAGGTAAGAACACACTCAACACTACAAAAGGTAACACGACACCAACAAAAACTAGTGGCTGTACAAGAGTAAGACTTGAACACCCAAAAATAAATGAAGCAGAAGAAAATGACCTAAAAAATAACTTTAGGAGAATGCTTGAGGCCCTTAAGGAGGAATGAAAAATTACTTCAAAGAAACAGAGGAAAAGACAAAAAAAGGAAGGAATCAACAAACCCTTTAAAGAAAACCAAGAAAAAAACCATCAAACAGATGAAAGAAACAATTTGAGACATAAAAACTGGAATACAGACAATAAATAAGACACAAACTGATGGAGTTCTGGACATGGAAAATATGAGAAAATGATTAGGAACCACAAAACAGGCATAAACAGAGAATACAAAAGATGGAAAAGAGAATCTCAAGCACTGAAAGTATAATAGAGAAAATAGATTCATTGGTCAAAGAAAATATTAAATCTAACAAAAGCTTAAAACAAAATATCCAGACCATGAAAGGACTAAACGCGAGAATAATAGGGATACAAGAGAGAAGTGCAATTCAAAAGCACAGAAAATATATTCAAAAAATCATAGAGGAAAACTTTCCAAACCTAAAGAAGAATATCTCTATGAAGGTACAAGAAGCATACAGAACACCAGATAGATTGGATCAAAAAAAGTCCCCTTGCCACATAATACCAAAATACTAACCGTACAGAATAAAGAAAGACTATTAAGAGCTGCAAAGGAAAAAGACCAAGTAACATATAAAAGCAGACCTATCAGAATTACACCTGACTTCTCAATGGAAACAATGAAAGCCAGAAGGTACTGGTAAAGTGTTACACAGACATTAAGAGACCATGGATGCCAGCCCAGAATAGTATACTCAGCAAAACTCTTAATCACCATAGATGGATAAAACAAGATATTCCATGAAAGAACAAGATTTAACCCAATTCCAGCTATAAACCAAGCCTTTCACAAAGTACTAGAAGGAAAACTCCAATCCAAGGAAGTTATCTATATCTACAAAAATACAGACAATAGATGATCTCACAACAGCAAATCCCAAAGAAGGGAAAAACACACACACAATAACATCACCAACAATGAAAATTAAAATAACATAAACTAGCAATCACTGGTCATAAATATTAAATAATATAAATGGACTCAACTCATCAATAAAAAGGCACAGTCTAACAAATTGGATACGAAAAGAGAATCCATCCTTCTGCTGCATACAGGAAGCATACCTCAACCTCAAAGACAGATTTTGATTTCTGTGTTACTTGCCCAAAGTCTTTTGGGCAAGGTCAAGACACAAATATTCTTTCAATACCTCAAATTCTGATTTAGTTGGCTTCAAATTACTGAGAAGACACAAAAAGACACTGTGTTTTCTCATCAATATAAATGTTGAAGAACTTTCTCATACAAAAGGCAATTCAGAAGCAGTCTTTATTATATTGTCTGTGTATGTACATATTTTTTAATGTAGTACTTAATCTCAGGGAGATAGCCAAGTGTGCTTAATATAAAAATTATATATTAATATATATTTAAATAATAAAAAGAATAAATGCCCAGGATTACTCATTAGAATAGGAATAATTTTCTTTTCCTGGAAAATTAATTAATATCTTAATTAAACAAAGATTGTAACATCTTCAACATATTGTTTAATAACTTGAGTTAACTCTTTAAATTGTAGCATTTCAGTTACTCATATTTCTAAGCACTCAAAACACTCTTTCATCTACCTTTTATAATATCATAACAAAAGGCCAATAATTTACACTTTTCCCGAATAACAAAAAGTGTTCAGCAGTTTTAGCAGTATCAAAAGACTTTTACGGAAGCATTTCATGGGAACTCAGCAAAGATTTGCAATATCCAATGTTATATATTCAGTCAGAATACAATTTGACCATTAAACAGAGAACAAAGAAATCCAAAAATAATGCCTGGGGCTTTGGCTACAGAAATGAATATAATGATTAATGCTTTGTGCAACTTGGGGCACATTTTCCTCAAGGAGAATTACAGTGCAACTTTATTATTATAATTTCATTTTTTATTGTACTTTACATTACAATAGCAACCTTTTTACACTAAACGCAGCCCTTTGGCTGTATTCTGACAGTCTATTTGTGTTTTTATTTCATGAATAAAAAAATAACTGAAGTAATAAAGATATAGCTTTCATTATTCATGCAAAAAGTTTAAAGTAAAATAGATTTGACCATAAATACTACTCATGGTGCCAGGGAGGTGCTCATGAGGTCCCACTTCTCCTGAGGGATTATTTGTCTTTAACTGTTAGGGACAGAGGGCTCAATTTTCTTTAGTAAGTAGTGTAGCTCCTAATTGGTTGCCCTTGCTTCAGTAAATTACATCCCACTAACCTTCAGTCAAGAAACTCTAACTTAACTAAGTGTGCCACACATAGAAGACATAAAATCAAGGGTGACATGTATATACTGGCTAGTTTTTATATCAGCTTAACTCAGGCTAATAATGGTCATATGGGAAGAGTGAATGTCAGTGAAAAAGTTGCCCCTGCACATTGGCCTATAGGCAAGTCAGTGAAAATTTGGTTAGTGATGTGGAAGAATCCAGCCAACTGTAGGCTCTGTCATTCCCTGGGCAGGTAGTCCTCTATGTTTTAAGAAAATTGTCTGATCTAGTCATGAGAAAATATCTAGAAAGCAATGTTCCTTCATGGTTTCCACATCAGTTTCTGCCACAATGTTCTTGCCTTGTACACTCAGTGATGGTGTGTGACTTGAGTGTTGTAAGAAGAAATAAATGGTTTTCCTCCCAAGTTGCCTGTGTTTGGTGTTTTATCACAGTAAGAGAACCCCTAATCAAGACACTAAGATGGGTTTCAGCAGAATAAGGAGAGGAATGGGATGACAGTGAGGAATGCGTGTGAAATTGACTAAATTTTTATTATATATGCATATGAAACTCTCTAACAAAACACTGAAAAGTATCTTGTATTGTCTAATAAGCTGCAATTAGGGATTAACATTCTATTAAATGTTATTGCATTTTTTGAACATGTGTTGATGTTTTCAGTGGTACATAGACGATAGCAGTGCTGAAGGCGATTCTTATTTGGAATGCAGAGATCTATGACCTCTCACCTTTGCAGGGGCCAGTTTTCAAAATAAAATTATTAGGTTTCAAAGATGAAAACTATCCTTTAAGTTGTAGCTGGAGAAATAGAGTTGTTTACATCATAAAAACTTAATTTTTTTCAATGCCTAGTGTTCATGGTGCTTTCGTTCTAATTCTAAATAAATTAACATTAAAGTTCATTTTTTTTGCAAATTATACTCTTTAAAAAGTGACAGATGTGAGAAGACAGAGAACGATGTGGGAGAAAAGAACTTGTCAGACTGTTGCTTTTTAATTAGATACAGTACGTGGGATGTGAGACATGTCACTAGCAAGTTTAATATATGGCTATTTAATATGATCAAAAGAAAAAACAACCATTATATTTATGTCTCATTCTAGACTTTATCAAATCTGAGCTCCTGAATATGTAACAAGCCACAGAGGCATTGACTTTTTGCTCTGTGCTTGCAAAGACCACATTATCTCCTGGAGTGTTCCAAGCATTTCAGGCTAAAGACCCCATACAAAGGAACTGTGGGATAGATTACATCTAGTCTGGAAGGTCTTAGAACAGCAACCGGGGTAGCTTGGCATGGTTCAAATTCCTCAAACTAGTAGATTCCTGACATTCTCTCCAAATGGCTAGGAAATCATCAATACTTCTAGTCCTTATTACCAAATTGAAACTCATTTTCCTGCTATATAACACCTCTCCTGTCAGGAGCTTAATGTTCTCTGAATCTTCGCTATGATCTTTCTGTAAATACTTATCCTAGGTGGTTCATACTTGAATATTGTTCTGTTGTCCACCTTACCTGGGTCTTAAGTTTACTTTTGTGCATGTGTGTTCTACTCCAATTTACCTAAGAAACTTTTTTTACAGGAAAAATTACTCAATTAAAATAATAAATTGTTTCTGTGTACCTCTATTTCAGAAAGCTCTATTTCAGAGATGTGATCAGAGCATTAAATAATGTATCCATAACTTTAAAGTTTCTTTAGAATAAGCTTTATCATATAAACCTTTCTTGAATAAGCATTGTTTGCCCAAACATATTGAATACTTTGAAGAATTCCAGAGTATATAAACTTATTACCTGATTAGTATAGGATTTCCAAAACAATGAGCCACACAATACGTCTCTTAAAGTGTTAGCTATTTATGTTATAAAACATAAATTACTAATAGATTACAATATGGAGAAACATTAATCCAAATATTTGTTATAAAGAAATAAAAATTGAAACCGATTTTATAGGAATATTTTAGGCCACAGTATTTTTGTTCTTTATATAAAAGTTAATTTAGAGCCTCTTGTTTTTTTCCATCTTATGCATTTGTGTGATTTGATAGGTTCATATATATGTCTTATATATAAATATAGGTTATACATAGTTAATGTGAATAAAATGTGCTGCCCTAAAACATAAATTTATCATGTACTTTGGTAAAGTCTATTCAGTCTCTGACTTGAGTGAATTGATACCTAAGATTCTTGTACTTGAAGGTTGTAGAGTTCAAGAAAGAATATCCATTCCTAAATTATCACTCAGGTGTTTTAAAAAACTATGGACACATCTTCATAAAACCTTTTTAGCTTAATAAAGAGGGATTTTTATTTAAATTTTTTATATACCAACTCCAGTTCCCCCTCCTTCCCCTTTCCAGCTTCCTAACTGCCCCACTCCTCATCCCATATCCATTACTAAGCAGAGGTAGGGCCTCCTTTGTGGAATCAAGAAAGTCTGGCATATCAATTTGTGGCAGGACCAAGCCCTCTTTTCCATGTATCAAGGCTGAGCAAGGTATCCCACCATAGGGAATGGGCTCCAAAAACCAATTAATGGACCGAGGTAAGTCCTGGTCCTATTACTATATGTCATAAAGCATAGTATAGTTTGATTCAACTTCTATTTGAAAATCTACAGTTATTTTTCAGTGTCTCCATCCCTCCCTTTGGACTGCCATTGACACCTCTGTGTACTGGCAATGTCTTTCTTTGACTGCCAGCAGAGTCAGTGTTGTTTTCTAGGTTGACCTCAGTTTCTCCAAACCAGTCTTCCTCTTTTCTCCTATGCTCTGATTTTCTAATGCTAAACTGTGCTTTAGGTGAAGGCACCTCATGTTTTTCAATGCTTATTTATTCTAGCTAGTCTACATTTAAAAATCAAGTTCATATTTTAATCAAGAATCTTAATTGTCCTTCTTCTTTAATATTATTTTAGTTAAGTTTCTCCCTGACTCTAAACCTTGGCATCTCTATTGATCCCCAGGCCCTTGAGGAAGACAGACAGCCCAGGCTCTGAGTCTTCTGTATCCTTTTCCATGTAGGTTTTGATTTAGAAACTTGATGACAATAACAATACCATTGAGATGTAAATCTGTTTAAAGGTTCCTTGGCAAGTTCGGTCATCCAAGGATGTCTTTACCTAGTGTTGTAAGCCACCCTTTGAGTAATCAAACAACAGAATGTTGCCATCTCCTAATCTCTGGGAGTTGGAACCTAATGTTAAGGACATGTAGTTCCAACATGTAAAACTACCTTATTATGAATTGTTTCCTTGTGTAAGACTGCTATAGACTGTGCTTATCTTTTCTTTAGGAAACAGTTATCACCAAATTATTGACTGTTTATCCTATCTGTTTCACATTTTCTACCCCTTTCCCAATGGGTTATAAGTTTTTTGCTTACAGTACTTTTCCAGCATGAAATTTTCTCTATTTGCGATATATCCCCCACAACTTGAAGCAACTTGAATAACATATAATATTTTGTTAGCTGTTGAATAAAGAAAAATGGGAAGAAGATGAAACACCCTTTTTTCTCTGGTAACCATCCATGAAAACAAATGCTGATGTAATTGGGCAAGGTTTTGGAAGAGATACAAGGATAAAAGTAGAGACATTGATATATTCTGGTTCTCAGATGACTCACCTGAGACATTATTGTCCTAGAGATAATACTGACAATCTGAAATTTTAGAAAAGCTAATAGGCTTCAGGATAACAAAGCTTAAATATATGATTATTTTTTGAGTTCTGACTTTATGAGTCCTGAGCCCTGAATCAAAGAAAACATAGTAAGTGCTAAAAAGTCTTGTAATGGTGGGTCTCAGAAATGTTCAGCAATTTGTATATTTTGAAAGGAATTGAGATATGCACTTGAAAAAGTTAAAAAACTTGAACAATTTTATTTTTATGAATACAAATTTACATTATACATATGTGCATTAGGTCTTATAATTTCAGAACATGATAAATTTTATTATCAGTAACAGGAATAAGGATGTTAACTTCTATGGTGGTGGGTAAAGATTATCCTCTAGTTTTGACTACTCTAAATTTATCTTTAAGAATATGAGTCTCAGAAAGTCAGCTCAAGGTGAATCATCCTCTTGTTATGCACTACCTGAGTATTTGATCAAGTCAGAGACTTTATATCCAGGACAAATTGCAGACAAACTTAGTCTCTGGCCATAAAATATACTCTTCTCAGAAATTTAAGTCATGAGTATGTAATAAAATAATTCTGACTTGTGACCTTAAATGAGTTCTCATTTGGGCTTGACACTCATAAAAATTGTACTGCATTCTCAGGTCCTCCACTGCATGGCTTTATAGCCTTTTAAATGTCAATTTACTTATATGACAAGGTCATGGAAGATGATAGAATAAATGTAGAAAATTACGTTTCATATCTTCCCTTCACATTGTTTGCTCAAGTTGTTTAATAATCTACTTCAACCTTCAAAGTATTAAAACAATTAAAGTACCTACTAACTTAAGAAACAAACACAATATAAACATGTTTCTCACTTTTGTTACAATTTTCTCAGTCTTTAAAGTTGTACCTTATTGGTTTACATGCTTTATTTAATAGATGTTAGTGATTTATCTTGTCATTATGTATATGTCTCAAAATTATAGCTTGTCTACGTCTTTTGATATTTGTATGAATATAAAATATACATCTCACTAGTAAGATGCTATTTTTCTTCAAGGTCACATTTGCAAATTTATGCCTCTATGATAAATATGATTCTAGTTCATTACTTACCTCATATTGTCTATACGTTGTGTATTTTTCTTAATTGTTACTTGATCCAAGACACATACAAATGTGCTTAAATATAAATTACAAGAAGATAGATATGCCTTATAAGAACAAGAATATTTTCAAATTTCTCATAAATATATGCACCCTAAAACTTTAAAACACAAACACTTATAGATAATGCTGAGACTACAGCATGGAACAGAGATTTAAAACAGCCTGGACTTGCAAAAATATTTGTCAGCCATGCAAAAAATAGACAATGCTTAATAGGATAGACATAACACACATCATCAAGTAAAATTATGTAAAAAACATTTTATAGATGCAAGTTGGTAAAGAATTAGGTTGTGTTCATGACAAAACAATTCAAACCAGGATTCACTATAAATCAATTAGCTAATAACAATTTTATCAATAAAAACATGTTGTAAGATTAATTATTTTTAAAATTGACCCCAGATATAAACCAAAAGATAGTATTTTCAAGAAATATTTACTAGACTAAATGTTAATTTGGTAATTGAATGATATTTAAAGATATACTGCCATAGATAATGGTTAGAGCTATATTTTTACACATAAGCAAAACAAAATACATTTCAGCAACAGGTTTATTTTTACATTTGCCTTTTCTATAAGCACAGACAGAAGTTAAAGGATTACTCACTGGTTTTAGATATGAATAAGACTTGAATTTTAAACCTGTTTCTACCAGGCTTTATAAAAATGGGTATGTTTAAACATAATGATTTCAGGAGCTAGGAAGCAAATGTAAGCATTACATGGATATGCTCAATCTTCTTGGCATCAATGGCAAGGTGAGTAGGTGTGGTGATTATGGCAAGGACAAAATGTCCTTAATTATTTCAGTGCTTTGAAGGGAAGTAGAGAAAGTTAGGCACTAATTGGCACAATGAGTTCATGTCTGAAATGTTTTTAGATTTGTTACCCACTATGATTTCTAAATGATTGAAATATCTTTATTCTTTATATAAAGAATTGATAAAAGTTAGCTATCTCAGCTATAGTAGTGGTGGTAGCTAGAAGTCACAGTATTGACTGAGTAGCAGGTACTTGCCCTTCCCGAAGGCCCTGAGTTCAATTCTCAGCAACCACATGGTGGCTCACAATCATCTGTAATGAGATCTGGTGCCCTCTTGAGGAAGAGACCTGGTCAGTCATCCTCATCAACTTAGGCCAATATGGACAAGTTCATCAGAACCGCCATATACGGGCTGCCCATGCATGCTTCAGCACTGCCGGGGAATAAATTTCATTTTTTCATATGATTATTAACAGAACTATTGAAGAGGAAAACAAAAGAGCCAAACTCTAATCACTACATCAACAATGAGTAGAGGCTTTTCGTAACCTTCCCTGTCCAATTGCTTAGAGACTGAGAAAGAAAGAGAGAGAGAGAGAGAGAGAGAGAGAGAGAGAGAGAGAGAGAGAAAGAAAAAAAGAAAGAAAGACAGAGATGGGGGGAGAGGGGAGTTCTGAGCTCTTGGAGGACAGGGGTTTTAAATCCCCTGGGGGCTGGGATTGCAAATAATTGTGAATATTCCAATATTCCTGCCACGAACCAAAGCCAGGTGCTCTGCAAAGGAGGTATGCACTCAGGCACTCACTGAACAGCATCCCCAGCCCCATGGTCAGGCAATATTTTTAAAAAGGTATTTATATATGATAAATGATGATAATTGCTACTCCTACTCATTGGTAAGAACTCTAAATCTCATTTTTCCGTGTGTTATTTGGCAGTTTCCATTCAGTGACTATACTTTAGGTACAGAGGACACAACAGCTTGTATTAAATCTAACTTTATGTTGATAACAGCCCACACTATTTATAAATAAGTTCAGTCAGAACAACTTACTAAACCACAGCTGTGTTCTTAGGAATATGTTTAAGAGCAAGAAAATAACACTAATACTTAATTCATAGCATGTCTATTGTACACTGAAAAAAATGCTTTTGGATGCAGGAACTTCTCATATATTCTTTTCAAGAAATAATAGTCAATAAAACCAAGGTATCCTTTAGATGTAAGTGTGATTTGATTCTGTAACAAAGAGCATGAAATCACGACAGGCATAGCTTTCTGAATGGTGAATTATTTCATCATTCCCTGAATCTTTCTTTAGGATAACGGACAAAGTCACATATATAAGACATTGGCTTATGAACTAAGAAGAAATCTGATGATTGCTGGACATATTGCATACTTTGGCCATAGAACTTAGAGAATTAAAGCTAAAACTGTGCTGCAAGCGGAAGCTCCCTCCACAGGGCAAGCTTTCACGGTGCTTGAAGTGTCTGCAAGCTGACAGGAAGAAGTCATCATCAGTCCTACTTATATGTGAAACCTGTTAGCTATAATAATAACTAACAGCTGGTCAGGATTGCAATCTACTGCAATAGTGACCTGACTGTTAAGGGAGTGGCTAATCGATTTTTTGCTTGGATTTGAATTTCATGCCTGATTTTCTAAAATTGTTCAAGAGTCAGAGGCTAGACTGGTTATAGGCCCTAACGGGGAGCTTACCACTAACAGCCACGTTGTTAAACTACCTTCTAAATACTCATGTTTATACCTGTAGATTAGTGTTGCGCCCAGCCTTCATCAGAGATGTGTTTTGCCATAGAAAAAAGTGGTTAATGCAAAACCTCACAACTAATTAACATGCTGAGAATAAGTGACGGTGAAGAGCTTAGCCATAAATGCGACGGCTAGATTACCTATCATCCACTTTGAGATTTAGGGAGCATCACAGACAAAGGGACAGGCATGACGTAAGAACCTAGAGTGGGGTGCTGTACAGCAAAGAGAAGTCTTCTAGATGGGGCATAGTCATTGCATTAACTTAAAAAAAAATCTCATTGATGTGATGGTTATCTGCTCAAGATTTGTGCAACCTTGGCCCTGCCAACATTTCACTATGGATGGAGGCAGGGGTCTATAAGATCTCTCTCTTCCTGAGTAACTATTGGCAGATAACACTCACTGTAGTGCCATTGTTTTCAGTGATGTAGCAACTGATAAACTGCCCTCCTACCAGTTAATAAAAATCTCAGTGAGTCATATGTAAGGAAATGACAATGTATAGAACAATGACAATGAATGGAACTTGTTTAAAAGAAGGCTTTGAGGGGCTAGTGGGGAAAAGATGATGGGAAGCAGGAAAAGAGGGCACAAGCATCTAAAATTAAGGATATTAATGTATGAAACTCCAAAAAAGTTGAAAAATGTTTTAAAAGTCAAATAAACTTTCAATTATATAATAAACTTTCAATTATATAATTTTAACACACTGTGAGATCATTCTCTTTCATAACACATTACTGTCATCAGCAATTGATTCTTACATGTTTATTACGTATAATATCTTATATTCTATCAAAATAAACTATTATGTTTGTCATTGCTTTCAGGGAACCCTTGTGTGCCACGGTGGAAATGTATACTTCTATAGCTATTATGGGAAATAGTATGATTTTCAAATTAAAAATTAGAATTACTGTTTGATTAGTGAATCCCAACCTTGGGTATTTATCCAAGGGAAGTAGAGTCATCGTATTTAAAAGCTATTCTCATATTCACAGTAGTACAACTCACAATAAACAGGGAAGGAAACAACAATGGTATACTGTATAACGCAATCGTTAACCAGTGATAAAAAGAAGAAAAATTCTGTTGTGCATACTCATATGAGATACATTGCTGTAAGTGGAAAATGCCAGGATCTAAAAGATTGGTAAATAAATAGAATTGTTAAATGTGGACCTCAGGAACTGAGAGTTGAGCACTGGATTCTCAAATATTAGGAACAGTAGTGGAAAGGAAGGGATTCATAAAGTGTGACCAAGGGTTTCTAAGCTACAGCATGATTGGAGTGAGAAGTTCTGGTGTAGACTGCAAAGTGAGGTAAAGATAGATAACTGTAATACGGTATATATTAAAAAGTCTACAAGAGGAAAACGTGCTTGAAGATACAGATATGTTTGAGCTGAATTACATGTTAATACAATGTGTAGTTGTATCAAAACATTACAATACCTCATTAACATATGATATTGAACTTGTATTGATAACATTTAAGTTAATTTTTAAACCAATTTCAGAAGAGTGTCTGCTATTTTTCCAGTTTCTCCACTGAGTGCATCACATTCAACACTGTGTTGATCCATTAAGACTTTGAACCCAATGTGCTGACATCCCATATCAAGTTCAATCATTCCTCCATGCCTTCTACCCTTTCTTTACTCAGTCTCGGGTCAATTCTTAGAGTTTCATCCATGATAGAAGAAAAACTTCAGATTCTCTTTACACCCTGGTTCCTCATATTTTCATGATAAAATAAGACAGAAAATTTATTCCTTTCACACAAGACTATGCCATGTAAAAACAGAAATGAATAAAAACATACAATATTAATAATGAAAAGAAAGTGGGTATAGATATAAGCAAGTTAAAATACTAAGACATACACTAAAGGCTGTTACCACTCAGAAAAAAAATTGCACATAGTAATTGTGACAAGTGATTATATTCTGAAATTATCCATAAAATATATCAAGAGCAAACATTCTGGAATACACCCAAATATGTTACTGATAGTGGGGGACCTGAATTTGAACTTACACTGCTGATGCCAGAGGCCATTGTCTTTGCCACTTCATTCAACAAGGATACTAAAAGACAGGTGAAATGGATAATGTTCCAGAAACATCTATTATTAAAATATATTCAAATACAGGTACAGAAAACTAGAGTGACTACAACATTGGTAAAAAAGTAAAATTTTACAAAATCCTCACAGTAAGATGGATTAAAAAATGATATGCAAGTTACAATGCATTTATTATTTAAATTGTTCTAGATTTTAGAAACTGGAGCAAGTTGTAATCTTGTTATTTAAACATAATATTCAGATTCTGAACCCTCAGTAAAAAAGTACAACAAGTCACAGACATACTAAAACTAAGACAGGATTGGGAAGATCCAATGTGTTGTTAAAAATAAAAAGAACCATGTTTCAAAACGCACATCTGCTCCATTCCTGCTCGATAAAGATGAAAGCATTATCATCTAAAAGGTAATTAGCTTGCCGAGTATTTTATACAAATATTCATCAAAAGCCACAGAGGAAGCTATTTTCCCCCATTTGTGTAGGACTGGTCAAAGCCCCAGAAAAATTTAAGCCCCAGAAAAATTCTGGGGGCTGATCTATTGTGAGCTCACCAAGGCCAGCTGGACTGCGACTGAAAAAGCATGGGATAAAACCGGACTCTCTGAATATGGCGGACAATGAGGGCTGCTGAGAAGCCAAGGACAATGCCACTGGGTTTTGATCCTACTTCATGTTCTGGCTTTATGGGAGCCTAGCCAGTTTGGATGTCCACCTTCCTAGACCAGGATGGAGCGGGGAGGACTTTGGACTTTCCACAGGGCAGGGAACCCTGACTGCCCCTCAGACTGGAGAGGGAGGGGGAGAGGAGTGGGGGGAGGGGGAGAGGAGAGGGAGGAGGGGGGAAAAGGGAGACGGGGAGGGAAATGGGAGGCGGGGAGGAGGCGGAAAAAATTTTTTTTCAATAAAAAATTATATTAAAAAAAAAAAACCTCACATTCTGGTTTGAGTGAGTCTACAACATAACCTTGCTGCTTAATAGTTCAAAAGTAGAAAATGTGTTGGAATAATTTAGCCTAATGATTATTTAAAAGGGATAACATGCAGTTATACTCATAAATACAAACACTAAATGCATGTTAAGATTATATTCCACTCTAAAAAAAACTCAAAGCATTAGTAGGTAAAAATAAAAGCAATAAACATTGAACATTTGGGAATACAAAATTTCAATGGGAACATCACTGATGCTTCCACCAAAGTTTTACTTAATGAGATGAAGTTTTTGAACACCATGGTGCATAAGACTAAGTGTATTTATTTCATATAAAGATATACATATGTCATAAATGTGTTGTGCATGTGTGTTTACACACATAACATATATATGTGCATGTATTATGTTATGCAAGTGTGTTTACAATACGCTCAAATATTTGATATTATTATGGTATACACAACAAACTGAATTTTCTTCTTTATGTATGGCATACATAATTTCACAACAAATACTAAATATCTGGATCACCAATTTTAATTGTTGAAATATATTTATGACAATAACAAACTGATAAATTATTGGTGCATTTTTTGTTGTGCTTACAAACAGAACTGCAATGATTATTTATCATTCAATACAAATTTATCTATTTTCCAATAGAATTCTGGATACTTTTTATTATTTACTTTTTTGATTGCGGTTTTGGTTATTTTTGCTGGTGAATCCACATTTCACAAGTTATACATAGGACTTTTGAGCAAGTGTCACTGAAGGTGAATCATAAGTCTTGTTTCATTTCAGATAATTTTTTTGCCTTGGAATTATGGGAACTGCCCAAGGAAACTGAAAGTCAGTGATGGCCAGTAGACATGTTTCCATGGAAACCTAGTTAGGTATTAGCTTATATTGGATTTTTCATTATCCAATTATCCATGAAAGTGTGCAAGGCCCTTTCCTCAGTGTATTGGACCTCAGTACACTCTGACAATCTGCTACCATGGCTGCTGAAATGCAATAGTGCCCCGTGTTTATTGCAGAGATGAGCAGTTACACCCTGATGCAGGTTATTCACTTTGAAAATATTCTTAACATCTCTTCTTATAACACCTCTGTTTATTCCTATATGCCGAACTTTATTTTTCCCCATCAAACTGTACATTTCACCTCTTTCTCCAGGGTCTAATTTAGTAGACTTTAATTTAGAGACTTCTTGCCCCATCCACACCTTCTTCACAACCTGCCAGATCTATAAACTGAGAATTGTTTTTGACTTTCTTATGACTTACTTAAGACATTGTAATTTTCATTTTGTGATTTTTTGTTTCAAAAATATTGATGTCATTTTACAAATGGCCTATAACTTTTGATAATCAGAAATATATTTGCTAATATTATGAAAAGAATATATATATATACATATATATCATATATGGGGCTGTGTATATGTGTCTCAGTGATAAAATGTCAACTCAAGGCTCTGAGTTGAAAAAGATCTGGAAAATTATGTTCAAAAAGTTAAAAAATCTGGACTATTCTTAACTATTTCCATTAACTTCCCATTTCCAAAATGGTTTATTTAAAGGACAAAGTAATTTTATAATTTTTACCATAATACACAGAATACTTTTCATCTCTGCTGAAATTCGCTCAAAAACACTGCATATGAGTTATAAACAATATGCATGTGCATTGTATGCATATATAATATACACACATCATATGTATCTCTATATACATATATGAGAGACAAAGAGAGAAAGAAAAGAGGAGAGGAGAGGAGAGAGAGAGAGAGAGAGAGAGAGAGAGAGAGAGAGAGAGAGAGAGAGAGAGAGAGAGAGAGAGAGAGAGAGAAGAGAGAGAGAGAGAGACTGGTCTATGTAGCAATTTCCAGCCCACCCAAGGTTACTTAGACTTTGTCTCACAAAAACAAAACACACATACACACACACATTCTTATAAGACAGTGGTTGTCAGAAATAAACTCAGTCTTGATATTTCTTGTACTACTTAATACTGTCAAACGTTTTCTAGAAATTTGAAATGACGGTGTTACATATCCTTGTGAATTTTCCAGGTATGTTGTTACTGTAAAAAGCAAACTCAAGACCTCATCAACACTTCAGCTGAAAAAGTTTTTTTCTTCTTAACAATATTCAAACCATTTTTTCTGCTTCAAAGATTTCAGAAAAAATGACTCTCAATTATAGATGGCTTGATTCCTTAGAAAAGTACACATCTATAAAACTTAGTAGCGTATGTTAAAACTTCAAAGTTAAACTCAAAGGTAATATTTGTTACATAAACTCTGGAAAATAAAGTGAAAATACATTTTATTACTGTCCTATAGTTATAAATGTACATGGCAATTCTCATCTGCTCTCTATCAAACCATACATTTGTTATTTATGAAATATAAAACACACCTTTCAAATTCTTATGCATGGAATAAATCATCCTATAATTACTTTGTATAGCTCTGCTGCCTTTGGGGAGATTTACCTGTCTGTCTTAGAGACAGGTAATGAAGGTAACCTGTATGAATTATAGAATAATGGTCATGTAGCTGGAAAGGTAGCAATGTGAGCTGGCATGAGTTACTAGTGTGGGTGACATCCATCATTGACTTAGCAGATGTCTGTCAAAATAGCACCAGGTTAAAACTGAAAAAAAAAAAAACAAAAACAAAAAACAAAACTGCTTGAGTTGGGAGAAAAAGGCAAAATTTTAATGGTGTATACTAGGTCTTACTCTCAAGCTGTCATGAAATTCTAGAATATTCGAATATGCTGTCCAGAGAGAGATTCCGGCAGGATGCATTGAGATTTTATATACTATGCTTTGAGAGACTCCTTTCTCCTTCTAAGGCTCCACTCTGAAAAGCCCCTTAGAGGGAAACTATATTAGCTGCCCTGGTTCCAGATAGAACTACTCTGTCCTTATTCTGACTGTAGTTGTTCTTCAGAGATTACTTCTGAGTGAATCCCCTTCTCATGGACATCATGTATTCACCAGAGTCCAGAATCTACAAACTAAAAAAGAATAATAAGCTTACTTTTTCATATCAGTTTTCTTTCTAATTTGATTATCCTGTCAACCTGACCAAATGGTGCCCAGAAATTATCCAAAGAATTTAAATTTGTATGAGAAGGTAATATTAAATGAGTATGAAATATAATCTAAATAAAAGTATGAGATAATAGTTTAAGTTTGTTTAAATCATCATATGGTTTAATATTTTTCCTCAGTTTGAGTCTGTGAAGAACATTAAAAATTCCAAGTGTCAGGACATTGTCATGACTGCACACACGATACTTTCACTGTAGAATTAACTCCCCCAATTCCCACACTATGCAGATCACATCAGGCCACTCTGTTATTTTAATAAGTCCTTGGATACCTCTTAGTGGATTGGCTAAGAAACTGATGGTTTTAAACTAGTTGCAGTAGCCTGAAACAATGGAGTTGGCTAGCAATACAGGTTGTTCCTACATGGTTCTAGCTGCCCTTTGAAGAATCAGTATGTCTATGGGGTATGATATACACATTATTTTGTAATGGAGAAACAACAAGATCTCCCATGTAGCACATTCTTGTCAACATGTGCAATTTTCGTATCAAACAAGGGAGGTGACCATGGTGATGAAAAAGAATGACATGGAGCAAGGGTCCTTGGCATGTAATTCATTCCTATGCACTTATGTGTGTCTATGAACTGTCTGACAGATTTTTTTTTCTGAGGAGTTGAGACATACATATGTTAACTTATCCCAAAAAAAGAGAGCACCTGAAGACCAAAATAATGATTCTAACAATGCCAAATTTGGTGGACCACTGAATTTTTCTATCGAGCTTACTACTAACAAGGGTTTGGATGAGTGGTTACAAGAAGTGGCAATTACACAAAAAGCAACTGTCACACCAGAGAGCTCACCACCAAATGGGTGAATTCTTCTGAAACTGCAACTCTGAAGCTTCCTATACTATCAGCTGCTCCACAGTGTGAATGTCTTTTCTCTGTTTTACTGATGTGAGTCTTCATTCCCATAACTGTTTACTTTCATTTACACTATCAGAATAAGCCCTCAATAATCTTTTAAGTTTTATTTTTTCCTTTTCACTTGTGACTTCTGGTGACCTTTAGTTTATCTACAGATGCTCATTAGCCTCCCTTTTTCTCCTGGAGCAAATATTGCCGTTCCTAGAGAATGTTGCAATTAAAAGGAACATGCCATACAATTCTATATACATACATGCATTCACATCTATACACCAAGGAATATGTACCCTCACAACATTTTAGAATTTTAATTTTAAAAAGGAAAGATATCATATAACTTTTTATGATTTCTAAACTACTTTAAAAATCCAGCTGATAGGATAGAAAACTGGAGAGTGGATTGAAGCTATTTAAATCATAAAATTTATTTAACTATATCAAATATTTTTATTCTAGCACTGATAATATCAGAGGCAAAAAGATATTATATTGAGTTCATTAATAAACTAAGTAACAAAATTGTGTACTAATCTTTCTCCAAAAATTTCTAATAAAAATTTTACCTAAATAAGTTAAGCTAAATATCATTTCTTCTGAAATTGGACTCTAATATCTTTATGCATCTCAATACTGCTTATTGCAATATAGAAAATACTAAACAATAGTTAAAATAAAATTAGGAAATTTATATTTATGTTTTTGTAGAAAACAATTTTTTGTAATTAGTTTTAATATATAATATAAATATTATATATTTAGGAACTCAGGGAAAATTATGTGCTTAGAGAGTTTTGAGGAACTGGACAAGAAGGCAGAGGGTGAAAGATTTTGGACAATAGCATATTTGAGCAATGAGATTGAAGCAGGACCAATAGCATATAAATTCTCACTTTACCAATTCTCAGGCATCTTTGCAACTTCAAAAAGTCTATTTTAAATAAGATGAGGCCATATGGCAACTAAAAAGAAATATACCAGAAGGGTTGATGGGTAAAAAATGTTAAAGGAATGAACTGTTTGATAAAATACAATTCAGCCCAGCTAGGTTCATATAAAATTAGATAAATTGTAAGCAATTCCTGCTAGGGAGAGTGACATTATTAGTATTTATACTATAAGCTTGTATTAATTAAAATAATTTTAGCTATATCTCTCCTTAATAATAACATCAAAGCTTCCTAAAAACTTCACCACTATTTTAAATTCACATTTTTTCAAAGCTCTTGGACATATCTTTTCTGCAAACATCCATTATAGAGCAAATGCAGCATTTCACTGAACTGAATCTTTAAAAGGCAATAAGCCAAGTCATACGTCACACTGCACAGGGATTGCTCCATGAAAAAATACTGCAGTTTCGAACGACAAACTGCTTGTGTCTCCATAATGTCAGAGTATTTTATGAACTAGCATGCTAAAATTCAATCTAAACTATATTGACTTATAGTACTGAGACTCCATGAAATCAACGCATTGCTCAAAGTTCTGTTTTTTGTCTGGGTAGCTGCTCTTGGGTGAGCTTTCTCATGGCAGTGTTGCTATTACACAAGGAAATGCTTCACAGCTAAACATTGCCAAACCCAGAATACAAGTCACATGCTGATTCTGAACACCTCCCAGGTTTGTTTACTAAATTCTCAAAGTTTGAACAAAACCCTAAGATACCTCAGACCACCTCGAAACAAACTCCAGACAAAGACAAGATAGCTAAACTCCAAAACATCTGTTTCTACAGCATACCAGCATGCTTAACTTCTTACAAAGCGTTCCCCGCACATTCTCATTACAATATGCCAACCTATTCAGACTTCCGTGTGGATTCATCTGTCTGAGTCATTGTCTGTGAAGCAACTCAATTTCCTCAAGCTGTAGATGGGCCTGAAATTGCTTACCTGACTCACAAGCAAATGTCTTTGACGTTTCGTCATGAAAGATAATTGCCACTGCATGCTTCTTTGTCTCTCGAGGCAGTCTGGTAATATTTTTGATGTTGTGCAGTTCAGTTACCTTGAAAGAGAAGAATATTTTTTCTTTTTACTTTTGAAATTCTGGGGACAGGCCCCCAGAGCCTTGTATGTGCTAAGCAAACATTCTATCACTGGAAAAAAATTATTTTAATATATGGTACATGTGCTACATTACAATGTTTTAAAGAAAATGGTCAATTATCACTACCTTATGCCCTTAAGGTCACTGTACTAAGCTTGAATTGACTCTATCCACCACCAGTAAAGACCGAAACATAAAGTCTTCTAGTAGGTCTCCAGTTTTAGCCATCACTCATATTGGCTGCTGTCTTTGAAATACTCTAGTGATCATACAGAATAGCTTCATGGGGGCTGTGCTGTTATTAAACTTTTATCTGCATAAAGCAATAACAATTTGGTACAAAGAGAGTTCTCATTAAATATGTTTTGAATATTGATGAGATTTAGCAAGAAGTCTCCCCTCTAACACCTTACAAGTTCCAGATAAGACTGGATCACACAGCATCTGACAGCTGCCAATGGAATAAATCACAATTTTAACATTTCAAGCTTCCAGAGAAAGAATATATTTTTAAAAATTGTGTACCAATAATTTTCACAAGAGTAATTCCAAGAGCAGTGAAGGACTTGAGAATGAAATTTCAGCCCAAAGTGGGGTATTGATGCATGCTGAACTTTTTTCATGATGCTTTTGTTGTTTATTAATAAATCTTGTTACTTGATAGTTTTTCACACGTACATAGTGCATTCTGATTACTCTTCCACCTCTACTGTATTTTAATAACCACATTACCAGTGTAGAAATGGGTCTTTCCCTCTTTAGAATTGTCAGCATGTGTAGGATCTATCTTGAACTTGATTTTAAAACATTGATGACATGCTAATAAGCTGATACTTTCTTCATCACTGTATAAAAGGAAAGAAACTTGATGATCAGAGGATATAGCAATCCAGTACTAGATAGCCTGGTAAACAGGTGAACCACATCTGGTTCTAATGCCCAGATTCCTGACTTCTCTAGAGATTGGTCTCTAGCGCTGGATCAATATAAGGAGTATCTTCTTGGATAAAGACCTATTCTTTGAGTTAGTTGTATAAAAAACAGTTTTCACTTTTTTATACATGTTTCAACTGTTTTGAAGAAAATTAATGAAAGGAAAAAACTCAATTCCATTTATAACTTAGAATACATTAAGCCCAATAGATTATTTTAGAACTGTTAAATTTAGAGCTATTGATATCAGTCGTGTAGTGCTTTAGGTATAATGTATATATATATATATATATATATATATTTCAAGATTTCACCCTCATATTTGAAGGTAGCCATAGTAATATTGATTAGGATTCCTCAGTATAGCTGAAGTTAAAGTGATCAATACCTGACCAAAGCCTGCAATTATATCATATAAAAATGACATGTACAAAATAAAAGTATGTAGTTATTATTTTAAAAGAGTTGTTCTCTACTTTTCATGGATTTTTAAAAAGATTTTCAAGGGCAGAGAATTTCAATACCACACGTAACTCATGGTCTGTCATACCTACAGAATTCTCATAAATCATTATTCATATTTTTCTCTTTACTTGCAGTCATATTAAGATTAACATGCATCATATAAATAATACAAATAGTTATTTCAGGTATGATAAAGTTGTCTTTATGTAAAAGCATGTATTTCTATGTATACATACACAGTACATCATCTACTTATAAATCTTCTACCTATTTAACATCTATCTGAAAGTTTCTTTTCCATGTGAGAAGAACTGTATACAAATATGTTATAATTTCTGAGGAATGACAGTTTTTGGAGAGATAAAAATTCTTTTTTATGAAACAGTGATAAACATATTTTGATTGCACACCAAAGTGTATTATCAAATAAAATATAACTCTTGAATTTTAAAAGATGTTTAAACCCAATTTTATTTTAAGGCAATAGATTAAAGTTATTTTTGAAAAGAGATTATTTCTAAATATTTCTAGCTTTTCCTAAACAAATAATATTATCAAAACTGAGTCTAAAAGCAATGATGAATTTGTGTTGCTTAAGAATTAGTATAAAATGTAAATATATAGACCAGAATCTGCTAGAGTGTTATGTAAAATGTCTTACATGTACTAAACAAATAATTAAAAAAAACTATTGTTAGGAGACATTCACAGATACTTTTATTTACAAATGTAGAATAATACCGGGAAAGATATTATGGACTTTATATTTTTGGTTGTCATAACAAAAATCAACAAATTTAAGTCTTGGACAGATTTGAAAAACTGTCCTGGGTACCAAGGAATGCTTATCATCAGCGCCTCAGGCAATCTGAGAGCTGATGCAGCTCAAACAAAGGGCTTGCTCTACTGAAAAATTTACATTTAGAAATGCAGAGATCCTTTGCAAGGAGACCCCAGGCCTAAGGCTTTTGAGTAAATCAGGGCTTTGGTTGTTGATAGCAGTGTGATGTTTTAGCCTCTTTAGCTTAAGAATTTTAAAAGATGATAAGAAAGCACTGATAAGGAATATAAAATTCTGCTTTCTAAAGGGTTTTCAATCCCAAATATTTAGGTTTGAAACACCTGCATTCATTTTTCGCTATCAATATTATCTGGATTTACCATATTGTGTTCAACTGTAATGACTTAAAGGAGGACAACTTTTAAAATAATTTGTACTGCATTAAAGCAAAATGTTTCTTACTATTTTAAAACCTGACAATGCAACATAAAAATTATGAACAGTCTGTAAATTTCTGAAATCTTGAATTTTTCCAATACTAAAATCAGTATTATTTTCATTATTTAAAATTTCTTATGTATTTCTGTAAGTTGATTTTATTTTTAAATTTCTAGAAAGGGCATAATATGTTGATCACATTTTAATCAAAGAATTAAAGTAAATTACTTTAAATAAACTAAGCTAACTTGTAACTGAAAATAATTTAAGTTAATTAGGTCTGAAAAGATGTAATGATGAGCAGCTTGAGATACTTAGGTTTGCCAAGTGCCAAAGCCAACACTTTAATATGAACATATGAACGTGCAGGTTTTTTATGCTAGCTGGTGCTATATTATTTTTATTTGGTTGTTATACCTTAAGTAATTCATTGGCTTATATATACATATGTCAAAAATAAAAATAACTCTTTTCTCTAGGAATATAGAAGACAGTGCATACTACTCTTAAAGAAGACACAATATTGGCTACGAGAACCCACATTAGATGGGTCATAACCTCTGATAATTCCAGCTTCTGGGTACTCTGCCCATGTGCAAACACACACACACAATAAAATCTTTTTAAATTTAATTTAATTTTTTAAGAAAGAAAGCAAACTATCTTTTTTCTTTTTTATTATTTTATTTATTTAGGATTTCTGCCTCCTCCCCTCCACCGCCTCCCATATCCCTCCCCCTCCCCCAATCAAGTTCTCCTCCCTCACCAGCCAGAAGAGCAGTTCGGTTCCCGGCCTTGTGGGAAGTCCAAGGACCACCCACCTCCATCCAGTTCTAGTAAAGTGAGCATCCAAACTGCCTAGGCTCCTACAAAGCCAGTACATACAGTAGGATCAAAACCCAGTGTCCTTGTTCTTGACTTCTCAGCAGTCCTCATTGTCTGCTATGTTCAGTGAGTCCGATTTTATCCCATGCTTTTTCAGACCCAGTTCAGCTGGCCTTGCTGAGTTCCCGATAGATCATCCCCAATGTCTCAGTATGTGGGTGCAACCCTCGCGGTCCTGAGTTCCTTGCTCGTGTATCCTTTTTCATTATACATACCAATTCAAGTTCCTACTCCCTCCCCTCCTCCCATTTCCTCCATTTACTCCCCCACCTCCTATCCAGTCCTCTGAGAAGGCAAGGCACATTGCTTTGGGGAAGGTCCAAGCCCTCCCTAGTATATCTAAGCTGAGCAAGGTATCCATCCAAGGAGAATAGGTTCCCAAAAAGCCAGCACATGCAGTAGGGATAAATCCTGGTGCCAAAGCCAGTGGCCCATCAGTCTCTGCCTCAGCCATGTAACTGTCAAACACAGTCAGGAGGACTACTTTGGTCCTATGCTTGTTCCTTCCTAGTCCAGCTGGAGTTGGTGAGTTCCCATTAGCTCAGGTAGACTGTTTCAGTGAGTGTACCCACCATGGTCTTGACCTCTTTGCTCATATTCTTATTCTTCCCAATCTTCAACCAGACTTTGGGAGGTCAGTCCAGTGCTCTGCTGCGGGTTTCTGCCTCTGTTTCCATCAGTTGAAGGGTGAAGGTTCATAATCATCATTTTGGGTCTGGGTTACCAAACTCTGGATGGCGTTTTTAGTTCCATCGTTTTGCATGCAAAATTCAAGATGTCATTGTCTTTTACTGCTGAATAGTACTCTAATGTGTAAACGTGCCACATTTTCTTTATCCACTCTTCGGTTTGAAAGGCATCTAAGTTGTTTCTAGGTTCTGACTATTACAAATAATGCTGCTATGTATATAGTTGAATATATGTTTTTGTAAATGTAACCCCAGTAGCGTAGACACTGAGAGCAACAATAAATACATGGGACCTCCTAAAACAGAGAAGCTTCTGTAAAGAAAAGGACATAATCAATAAAAAAAAAGGCAGCCTACTGAATAGGAAAAGATCTTCACCAATCCCACATCAGACAAAGACAAAGGACTGATCTCCAAAATATATAAAGAACTCAAGAAATTAGACATCAAAATTCCAAATAACCCAATTAAAAAATGGGGTACAGAACTAAACAGAGAATCTCAATAGAAGAATCTCAAAGGGTCGAAAGACAATTAAGGAAATGTTCAACATCTTTAGCCATCAGGGAAATGCAAATCTAAACAACTCTGAGATACACCTGCCAGAATGGCTAAATTCAAAAACACCAATGATAGCTTGTGCTGGAGAGGATGTGAAGTAAGGGGAACACTCGTCCATTGTTGGTAGGAATGCAAACTTGTAAAACCACTATGGAAATCAGTATGGTGGTTTCTCAAAACAATTGGGAATCAACCTACCTCAGGATCCAGCAATACCACTCTTGGGCATATACTCAAAAGATGCTCAGCCATAATACAAAAATAAAATCTTAAGCAGTGACAGAATTTAAATAGGTAGGATAAAGGATCTGGTGAAGATTTCTGTTAAGTTTTTCATTGTGAAAATTTCATACATGAATACAATTTTTTTTGAGCAAATCTAACCGTCTAACCGCTATTCCCTCTCGTCCAACTCACTCCACCCCATTCAATGTATGACTTCTTGGGTGGCAATATCAAAGGCATGAAACTTGTAGTTTAAATAATAAGTGAAGTGAAAAAGAAAAACACCTTCAAATTATACACTTTATCCAAATTAATTCTTATCAGTATATATATTATTACAAACAAATGTATCATAAATATATTAGATATTAAACTTTGTCATTTATTTTTATGTTTAAATGTAGTAGTAACCTCATTTCATGGTGAAGAAGTGGCACTTTAAAAATAGAATGTTACTGCTGGGTTGTGGTGGTGCGTGTCTTTAATCCCAGCACTTGGGAGGCAGAGGCAGGTGGAACTCTTTGAGTTCATGGATAGCCTGGTCTACAAGAGCTACTTCCAGGGTAGGCTCCAAAGCTACCGAGAAATCCTGTCTTGAAACCCACCCTCAAAATAGAATGTTTCCCCAATAATGTGAGTGTTCTGTATTTTAAAAACTCTTAAATATCTATCTTGTGCCGCAGCAACTTGATACTCTTTTCTGCTTCTGGATCCAGGCAGTCGCAATATGCTATTTAGATTCAGTATATGTAAGGTCTCACACAGTTGAAGAGTTATAAAACTGAAAGTTGAATGAAGAACATTTGAAGTCAACTGCGGCTATTGCTATTTTGCCTATAATTTTTTTTTGCCTATAAATTGGATCAATGCTTTTCTAAGGTTGTATCAGTAAGGAGTCTGAATTGTGTTAAATATTTTCTTATTCTTCTAGACAAAACTTTGTAGATCAATTTTCAATTTTTTAGATGTTTTTACTCATTATGGTTTTATATTAACTTGACCTAGTCATTAAAAGATACAAACTTAACTTTTTTCACACTTAAACCTGAAATGTAAATTCCATCCATATTCTGAATATCCCAATTTTCCTAAATGTAATATTGTCATTTAAAGGTTTTCTGTCATTTTCCTTGGTTGTAAGCACAGACTGCATTTCATTTCCCAGATGCCCAGACCCGAATAATCTCACAGAAAATATATTAATTACAACACAACATGGCCAATAGCTTAGGCATATTTCTGGCTAACTCTTATATATTAAACTGACCCATTTCTATTAATCTATGTATCACTACAAGGCTATGGCCTACTGGTAAGGTTTTCCTGCTATTGTGGCAAAATACTCTGGAGTAATTAGATGATTTCACAAGAGAGAAATGGTTTTATTCTCACTTACAGTTCAAGGGTACAGTACATCATGGTCAGAATACAACACAGCAGAAGATTGAAGCAGTGGTAATATCACATTAACAATCAGGTAAAAGAGAGATGAAAGCATACAGTACTCAGCTCACTTTCTTCTTATATATCCTTAATTCTCCAGGATATGGTGTACCCAGAGTTAAGAAAGGCCATTCCAAAAACAGCTGAGTGGAGCTAACAGAAGCTCACTGACCCCATCCAGACAGCTGGAGAACTAGTGTAAGATTGAACTAGGCTTTCTGAATATGAGTTACAGTTGTGTGGTATGGTCAGTTTGAACCAGTATTTATACCTAGTACATGATCTGTCTTTGGAGTCCATCTTCTATGAAGGGATACCTTGCTCAGCCTAGATACAGGGGAGAGGATCTTGGTCCTGCCTCAAGTGGTGTGACAGACTTTGTTGACACCCCATAGGAGATCTCACCTTCTTGTGGGATGAATGGGGGTGGGGTGGGAAGAAGGTGGGAGGATAGGGAGAGAGAACTTAGTTTGTTATGTAAAATAACATTACACTTTCTGAGACTCATACAAAGGAATTGTTCCTGATGGGACCGTTTCTGTTGGCATTTGGTCTCAACCTAAGATATGCATTATTGACTATTTATGAATTCTGTTAATTTCATACACTTGACTCTGGAGTTAAAGATGATTCCCAATTTCCTGAGAAACTGCAGCACTGATTTCCAAAGTGGTTGCACAAGGCAGGGAAGAAACTTCTATCTACACAAAAGGAGTTCAAAGACTAAGACTGAAGAGAGGTAGCTTTGTGAAGACAAAGGAAGACACCTTGTTTTCTGATTCCGCCTTCTAAATAATTAGATTAAACTTTCATAGCTTTAAGCCAAGGAGAATATGAAAATTTGTTAGACTAGATTTTGGAAAATAATATAGTTGTACATAGTTATTTATGATAACTTTTAACTTTTTAATTCCAAAGTTACATTCTTAAGTTAAAAACAAAATAAAAGAATGTCATAAAATTTTATGTATGTATCCTGGATACATACATATGTATGCATACCCTATATACTTACAAAGGATATATCCTTCTTTGCTTTCTGTCTCTATGAAACATTACGTTTATTTTTCCTTTGATTTTCATGTGATCCCCCCAGAGCCTGGCCCAGTGACTGATGTAGTCATGGGAAAGGTGGAGATCCACTCAGGCAAGACCTTCCTGTCAACAAGCTTTGTCAGCATTGCAGTCCTAGGGGAACGGCAATGAAAAGGTGACAAACTATAAAGCTTCTTTTGGAAAATGAACCTGCTGATATTTGATGGGGTCAACAGCAAGTCTGACCTGCTACTGAGCTGAGGTACTGCTCTTAATTAGGGAGTTGGTCACTGGGAATGGAGGACAAGTACCTGCAAGGGGGGTCATTCAGAGGTCAGGATGAGAAGAACTGAATGATGTTCCAGAGGGGATGAAACTACTCTGCTCTTGTCCTGTTCACAGATAAGAATTGCTTTTATTTATAAATTTGAATGGTTTAGTATGAAGCAGAAAAGAAATGCTATGTGGGAGCTGACATCAACCTCAAAAGCTAAGTCTAAGAATCCTGGGAAGACTATCTTGAGTAGCACACTCTTCTTTGACAGAACTATCAGATTCTACTCCATACTCTTCAAAGAGATCAAATATCTGTTGGGAAAATATTTTTCTATCTTTCCACGGTCTCTGACCTTCACTACAAGGTTTTCACAGATCTCTCATAAAACCCTGGCTTATAGGTGAACATGTTATGCTGATTATAATTTTCTAGAAACTGGTTCTTACTGACGCTTCGGGACTCAACACATAGTAATACTCATTAAATGCCAAGTTCAATGTTTAAAGCATGTTTCTGACATTGGGCAGAAACTACCATGATGTGACCAGGATTCCTGCCACTTGATGTATTATAGGAATAAGGAGAGGAATATGTCATGTGTAAAACTGATAACTTTAGAGAATCTCCTTTAAAATGTTCTTGTATTGGACAGACACAGACTGGGACTGGAAAGATGACTCAGCATACTATCTGTTCCTCAAGAGGACACAAGTTTGGTGCCCCACACCCATATCAGGTGATTCACAACCACCGATAACACCAGCTCCAGAATGAAATGGCATATCTGGCTTTTGTGGGCACTTGCATTCATATAGACATTCACAAAATTCACAGTATAACAATAAATTTGAAAAATACATAAAAATATAATCATGTACCAGTTCTAAGTATTTAAATTAGAGTTGAAAAGGCAGAAAAAAATAAATTGAAGCACAGAAGATTTCTACTATAAGTACTAAGTGATAGGCCTTTCACCGCTCAACTTCAGCCTTGTAAAATTCACAGATATACTGGGATATACTTCTGCCCACATAGTGTGTTCATAAATGAGTGCTCTACCTACATCTATGGTGATTTCATATTGATCAAAAGAAAATTAATACCATACCTGCAATCTTGTCAGTGTTTGAACTTCATAATAAACTCAGGTTTGCCATTGGGATGATATTAATCAGATAAATTCATGTGTAGAATCCAGCTGGAGTAAACTGGCTCACCTCAGACTAGGCAAGCCTAGCTCCAAGATGGCAAATACAATATTGGAGGCTAACACTTACAAAACTTTCTGAAAGTGTATAAAAAACTAAAAGGAAATAGAAGACTCCTGGAAACCAAGTTGCATTTCAAATTATACATGATATCTATATTGTCTGGATTCAAAGAGATAGAAAAATAAAACTTGGAAAATTGTCTTGTAATGGCAAATATTTCTAATATCTACAAGATATGATTTTATGCACTTGCAGGCCTGATTAAAACACACTAATTTCAAATATTTTATCCAAATTATTGAAAGAAAATACACTAACAAAAAATTAGCTTTCCTCAATATTATGCAACATAAAGTATGCCATTGCTTAAAATTTTATGTGATAATAATTTTAGGTTAAGAATAAAAACATTTGCTAATCATCCAACATATCATTTCGCTAAGTCTCAAAGCCTACAGTACTCTAGCAAATGAAATTTTCAAATCAATAAAAGGTGTTTTGTAGCTGCTTCTGAATGGAAGACAAAATTTGTTCAAAGGGAGAAGAATTTTTACTGTTGTTATTATGAAGTTATTAACTTTAACAAGTTTTCAAATAGTAAACCTATCAAAAATAAATACAAGTCATTATTATTATTTGATGAATTAAATATGCTAAATAGGCATTTACAATGAGGTATAAAGCACTATTCCAGATTATATTCTCATGGTTGTATTTTCCAGTTGTATATTATGAATGGATATGCATTAATTTTATAAAAGCAAAAGAATCATTTGTTCTCTATAACACAACCTTTATTTTGCTGTCTGGGCCTGAATTGCACAATAAGGTGGCATGGCTGATGCATATAAAAAGGGATCATTTTAAGAACCAAAAGCACTCAGAATATTCTGAAATGGCAATTAAAATTAAGGCATAGTTTCTAAATCTGTGAAATGTAAAATAATGCTTCAGAAATGATGGAAATAATGTTTAAGCAGAATTGTAGTCCTGAATATTCTTTTTTTATTTGTTTGTTGATTTTTTTGGTAAATCTGATTTACCAAGCAAAATGACTCTTTTGAAATTGCAAGCTACGTTTGATATCCAAATGGTGTCAAAATTCTTGTACAGCTGACATATATTGTTGCCCTGATTTCTAACTTACATGTTCTGAATAGAAATGAGTTGAACAACGTGCCCCTGTTACTTTTCATTTCCTACAGACACTGTCTTCTAACTTTTATGCTAGGATATTATTTACATTTCCAGATAGGAATATTTAAATTAGGCTACATATTTTCCTTCTACAGAGGCTATTATAATGTTATTTTGAAACAGGAAAAAAGATGACTGACTACTTAAAAAAAAGGAAGGACAGCTCAGAATGTAGCTCAATGGTAGAACATTTGAACATGTGAAAGGCCCTTGATTAGAACTTCTTCATCAAAATTAAAACTTAAAACAGTTGTAGTATTTTTATAATGTAAATCACACAGCTGTATTCTCTAAGTCAAGTTCAAATTAATTGTACAATGAATTTGGTTCACAAATGATAGGTTAAATTAATTACCCCACTTAAAAAGTAGTTTGTTGTGCAGGCATAATTGAGCAACATAGAATAATTCTTATTCGTGCTGCCTAAGATTTGGTGAAATTTTAATTGGTATCAAATCAAATGCTACAAAGATCAAATTGAGCTCTCGAAACTTCCTAACATCTTTAGGTTATGACAAGGCAGATCTGTTCTGGTCCCTGCAAAGAGCTCAACTTCTGGACTCCTCTGTTTTACCTTTACTTAGAATTATTTACTTGGATATTTCATAGAAAGGACCCCATCATACATTGGTAATTCCCTTATTTTCTTGTCCTACATGAAAGTTATTTTCCATATTCACTTTCACTGAGTGTTCCCCAAGTAACTAGCATGTGGAAAAAAGATGAAGACAGTCAATAATACAATAAATAAAAAGTCTAGGATGATACATGATGTCTGACTCAGAACCAGGTTGTTAATAGATGCTCTTGTTCAGGAAACAAAAACTGCTTGCAGATGGAGCAACGTTTATTATGCAAAAGAATAAAACTATACAGGATTTTACTCATATAAATAATTTTCACTCTAGAATTTCTTTTAGGAGCTAAGGTACAACAAGCCTTTGAACACAGTCTACATTATTATCAAGAATGTGATCACACAAACATGGAATCCTGTCTTCATTATATCAAAATGAGAAAGTTAACATGACTTTATTTCACAAAGAAACCTTTCCCTTTCCCTGGGTTCTCTCATCTGTTTGTTTTAAATAAAATTAATATCCTGCATGAAAGGAAGAGAGAGTAAGAAAAACAATGATTTCAAAATCAGGTGATGGGGATTAAAAAAAGAGATCAGACCTGGGATGTGATTCAGTGGTCTGCACATTTGGAGACCATTCACAAGTGTGATTACTACCTATTTAAACATCATTTTTCTACCATTTTACAGTTTTCTTCTCTGAAATTTCATGACAACCTCTCCATTCATCTTTCAAGGGAGTTTTATTGATGTTTTCTCCCTAAGGACAGCACTCATGTTTCTTTCATTAAAATTCCTTTAAACGGTTTCTTTGTCATCTATTCAGAAAATTAAGGAAAATTTATTAGCTGGTCTTATGTAAATTGCTCTTGTTCAGTTTTCATCCAGGATAAATTTGTTTTGAATATCTATTATGACAATTATATACAGCCACATTCTCAACCCTAATGCATTTTTAATAACTTCCTTCAGTAGCTAGTGATTTGTAATTCAAATTTCTTTCTAAGTTTAAAAAGTATATACCATTTTAAAATTGCTTCATATACAATTGATTCATGCAGCAAGATTTCTTTTATAGTAAACATATCAAATGTCTAAATGAGACCATTAATTCTTGTAAGTATATTTCAGACAGAACATAGCACACAGTTAAAAATTGATAAAGAAATAGTTGTATCCTTCGTTTATTTGTAGTGACCCTTCACTTAGGTTAGAATCATTCTGCTCGTTTGATTTATTATTTTAATTTATGGCTATTAAACATGATTGTGACTTTTAGAGAAAGTCAAAATAACTATTTTCTAGATTAAGGAACATATCTGAGCAAAGCCCTTTTTTTTTAACCTCAGAGGCTTAGAGGACAAAGCTTCATCTTTTATGCAGTCTTTATGATCCCTCTTCACCACCATCTTTCCATGTGCTAGCTCTTTGTTGAAGGTTCACCAGCATTAAACTAACCAAACTCTTTGTCAATTTACTCATATCCATACACATTCCTCCATATAATGCATTTTATTAATCACTTTGCTTTTTGAAAGCAGTAATATATAAGGAAATCCCCACATTTCCACTTCTCCCTTATTAACTTCTAATTAGCAGAGAAGGAATTAACTGTTTTTCCTCTTTCCATCATCACTTATTACAGTTAGCTTTATAAAGCTTTTCCACCCTAGGTTGCAAAATGTTAAAACAATTATGAGTTATAACGCCTTACCATTTGAGGTCTACTTCAACATGTGTGTGAGTGTGTGTACGTTGTGTGTTTTGTGTGTGCATGTGAGTGTACATGTGTGCAGCTGTCATGTTATGAAACACTTTCATGTAATTCACATGTATGTAGTGACCAGATGGAAACTTTCTTCAGTAGTGTTCTTCAATGATCCTCCCATCATTTTTTGAGACACTCTCACTCTGAGATCTGAGGCTAGGTAATGAGAATAGGCAGGCCAGCAAGTGAGACCCTAATTTCGTCTCTCCATCTCTGCAGCACTGGGATTACAAGGGAGTAAAACAACACCTAGCTTTTTACCTGGGTTCAGGGCAAAATAAGCCTTTAATTGAATTGTGCTCCCAGCCCTTCCAAATATTCCTAAATACTTGTTGTCCAGTAGATCATTTACACCTCACATAGGCCTGGAGGTTGACGACTGTTTTCCTTGATCCATGGACGAGAATATCTTGTGTCTAGATCATCTTAAGAAACGTTGGTTATTTCACACTAGACACAGTGGTATCCTAGGAATATATATTGCATTAAGAGTATGCATTAACTTCTAGAGCATTCATTATGCCCATTACATAGACAATGGGATTAATCTTGGTTTTATCATCATCAGGTGGGTCCCGGATAGTTTCTCCACCTCAAGTAACAATTACTCCGAGACAAATATGCACTGCAGTTTATTCATGTTACCCCGTGAAAGCACAAAGCACACAAAGTTATTAGTAAAATATGCACAATTCAGTTACTTAAAGGGTAATATGATTTTGAGGACTTAGACAACTTATTATATTGAGTGATAAAAATGTCAGTGTAGAATAATAAAGGGATAATAAAGGAGTAAAAGGTAAATGGTTATCCAAAAGGGAAAAAGAAAGCAGCTATTACTGCCATTGAGTTGGTTAATACTATGGCAAGAAGGAAAGAATGAAAGTCTGTAAGAGGGCAGCTGTGAGAGAATCAGGTTGCTAAGCAGGAGCACGAAGCATTGCAGCTCAAATAAAACTAAACTGATCAATTAGACTGGAGGCATAGCCTCATGAAAAAGAATCTTAATATAGCACCAAAGAGCCATGCTATAATTATACTTCTGATTGGCACTAGCCAAAACTTCCCATTTCAGTTTCCAGTCAATCAAAAGAAAAAGTGAGATAAAATTTGTGACGAGTGTCTTATATTACTGAAATTGTGGGTTTGCACTGCCCATACTATAAAGAAAATGGTATAGTAATAAAACATACTCTTCATAGCGCTGTCATGAGAAAGTCAAATATGGAACATGAGGGAATGGAATGATCTAGGGCGGGGGCGGGGGAGAGGGGTGGAGTGAGAAAGCAATGAAATTATTTCTATTTGTGTGTTCCTTATGTTGGAAAGTGTATGTTTATAAGTTTGCATCTTGAGTTCATTTTTAAATGCTGGTTGCTTATTTTCTTGAGTTGTGATATTTATGTAGCCTTAATTATATTTTGTTCTGTATATGCTTTTTGAAACTTCTTTTTATATTTAGTAACCTGTTTTCTAAATTAAAATATGGGGTGATTTGAAGGGAAATTATTTCAAATTTTGATATAGTTTAAATTGAATTTTAAATAATTCTTTCTCATCCTAAAATATATTACTTATAACATTTTAGCTTATAAAATAAGATTCTTTTATGATTAATTCTGTAACTCTAGCATGTTTACTGTTTATTTGAGAACAGTGATCAGTTTTGAATTTTTACTTCTCTAGTGTGAGTTAGCGTTGATATCACTTAATACTCAGTTTGTTGAAGAAAAATCTTTTTCTGTTGCTTTGTGTTTATTGACTATGTAAATTGATCACCTAGGTTTCTATTTGCTACTGACCTTTTCCATTAGCTTCAATTGATCTGTGCTTACAGTTCCTCGTTTATAATGCATGACTATGATTTCTGTCATTTTAAAATGTCTTAGCAACTTCAATAACTTTGCTTTTCTGCATTAAGCTTGCTTTGATTAATCTGTGTTATATACATTTCCATATGACGTTATCCTGTCAGTATCTACAAAAATAACCTAAAAATTTATTAGAATATTTTTGCACTATGTGTCAATTTTAGACCATGACAACCTAGTAACACAGAGAAATCTTAAACACAAACTTCAGCATTTTGTCATATATATGCCTTCTTCCCATAATTCTAAGTTGCTTTCCATAGTTTTCAGCATGGAGGATTTTATATGTGGTTTTATAAGTTCACTTATTATTTGTTGGCACTGATATTAATTGAGTGATTTTTAACAATGCTATTTGCCAAGTGCCATCTGCCACTATGTGAAAAAATGCATTGAGTTTTATACACTAAAATTTCCATGTCTATTATTCACTAAAATTTATTGGTTCTGTATTTCTAGTTTGACAAGCATTTACAACAAATAATTATGCCATCCAAGAATAGAAAACTTTTTTCCTTTTCTATGGGAAGTTTACGTTAGTTCTTTCCAAATTGTTGAAGCTTGCTCTCGTCTTGGCTTATTGAGAGCTGTGCATGATCAATGCAGGTTGAATTCTGAGAAAAGCTTTTTCTCTGTATTTCTTTAAATGGTCCTGTTATAATTTTTTTATCTTCTATTGCTAATTGTTCCATTAAATTTCAAACAAAACAACCTGCTCTTTATGGTGTCTTCTTGTTATCATATATTTCTAATTAGATATGTTAATAGTTTGCTAAAAATTTTGGATTTACAGAAAATGTTTGTAGTTTTCTTTCAAAGTATTTGTCTTTTTTGAAATTGGGATACTACTGACAACGGTTATTAGAAATAAAGGGGGGCTGTCACTTTAAAGAGGGGCATGGAAGAGATTTGAGAGAAGGTAATTTGTAGGAGCTGCAGGATAGAAAGGAAGATGCTGATGGGTGAAAGGGATATAATTCTATCTCAGTTAAAACACTAAAATAAATGTAAGGACCAATTATTGTAAAAGAAAATAGTTAAATAAAACATAAAATGTAAGATTCCTGTTGAACCATTCAGAAAATGTGTCATTTCAGGTTTACCATTTGTAGATTCTTTTCCCCTCTCACTGCATGGTGTGTCCTTTCCATGGTTTTCCCTCCAGCATTTATAATTTTATCATCAGCATAGTGACTGTCATGAGTAAACTCTACATTATATTTTTTGCTTTGAAAATGTTTTGCTGTGATTTACTCCCTTAGACAGTATTGTTAAATCTATATCTGTTGTGATCAGTGGGTGGCTCATGCTTCAGGCAGGATACTCAAGCCTCAGCTACGAGGTGATGCTAGTTTGCCAGACCCCATCGCTGTCACCCAAGACTTATACTGAGTGTGTGTATATCATTAACGGTATCTCCCGACTTTCTCTTTGAAGTGTGTCTTTCTTACTCTCTGACAGTCCACTACGATCAGTGCCAGCTACTTTCCCTAGGCTTTGTAGTGTTCTGGTGAGAGCGAGTCTGCCAGGGCCAGGGCCATTATTATAACTGCAGCTCCCCCTGGTATAAAGGGGTGCATTTTGTTTTGGCAAATCATTTGACTCTCTATTACAAGCAAAGTGTTTGTTAAGAGACCAATGTGATTTTTTATTTTGTGATTTTGTGGTTTGATGTTTGTGGGAGGAATATATAGTTACAGATTACTGCTGTATAGAGAGGAAATGGAAGGAAAAATAGACATTTGATCATAGCAGTTATGATACATTTTCCTGTTTATATCCCTATTATTTCCATCACTTACAGAATATTTTCCAGTTGTTTGTTGATTTATTTTTAATCTCTTCTTCCATATTTTGGCTCAAACAGTCTTTTCGTTCTTTGAGCATACCAAGGATTTCTACCTCAATTTCTTGTACCAGGTGTTTTTGTCTTCAATTATGAAATGATCTTCTGCTTCATCTTTGAAATTCTTAGAGGCTGCTCCTTGTAATACTTCATCTTTGTCTCACCAAGCTGCAGCAGTTTATCTTTTATTCTTATTTTCTTTTACAGTAAAATGCTCGATTTCATAGCACTTTCCTAGTCATTTACGCTTAAGACCAATGGTAAACAGATGTAGCGTTTAATAATTTTTCTCCACCACTGAATCCCCAGTGAAGAAAAAAATAGTACATATTTAAGAAGGTCTATAAAATCATACAAATAATGATTCTGAAGTCTAGATCAGGCTGACAGGGAGGATATCTCAAAGACTGAAATTTTTTTGCAAGCAGACCATTCACAGTGGAAACGAAGAGATTTTCAATAAGCAGTGTCCAAGACAAATCACAGAAAGCACATTCTTTGTCCCTGAAGACTCCTATAGAGAGCACATGATTGCTTCTGTAGTATAAGAAGAGATTAAAGTTGGAAATTCATATTATATGAAATGAGAAGTGTCAGGTTGATGATTCATGACTATAATTTCTACACCTGAGTAGCTGAATTGAAAGAACCCCAAGTTCACAGCCAGCTTGGGCTACATAATAAAATATGATCTCAAGAATAAAATAAGGCTGTACCCCCAGATAAAGAATTATGGTCAATTAATGATTGCTAAGAGAGAGAGACTTCGTTTGTTCCAGGAACAAGTTCCTGACAGCTTATCCAGGCCCCCAAAAGTCAACCTCAACCACAGATACATATAAGCAACACTAAATAAACTTAGGATATGGTTAATACATGTAACACTAACAATTAAGGAACAAGAGACCAAAAGCAAAATAAACAAGTAAAACAAAACAACAAGATAAGCAAGGAGGAGAATCAATTTAGATTTCTTTTAGAGATGACCACTCATCAATAAATGATAGACACTCTTTCTCGAATCATTCAAGTGTTATCTTTGTTACAAAATCTACTTGAATTATAAATGATAGGAAATACATAGTTCTATAACTCTCCTTGCTATGTTATGCGTGTATGCATTTTGTCTGCAGTAAGATTCAAGCTTATGAGACAATATTTTTGTTTTATGCAACCTTACATCCCAAGTCATGAATAGAGTACCTGGCATAGAGCAAACATTCAATATGTATTTGTCACCAAATTACCAGTCTACATAAGCAGTTGAAATCCTAGAAAGAATGCATTGTTTTCATATAAAAATGGTAAGTTAAACCATGTCTTGCTAAGCATTTTGCTTGTTTTATTTGGGGGGAAAACAGCGTTGTATTTATTGACTGGAGTGTCAACCAATGCGTGGCGCTGCTGAGCAGCAAGGTTGCACCAATTACTCTTCTATTGGTTTGATAAAACTCAAGGACTCTTACAGAAGAAATACTTTATTTGGGCTTACGAATCCAGAGGGATTAGCGTTCAAGATGATGGAACAGAGACAGAATGGACAGACACGGAAGTTAACAACTTACATCTTGAACTGCAAGCAAAGAGCAAAAAGAGTTAATTGGAAATGATATCTTTAAATCTCAAAGTTGAACACCAATGACATATATCTTCCAATGAGGCCATATCCCCTGACGTTCTGTGTTATCAGGGATTCTATTGCTGTGAAGAGACACTAAGACTACCACAATTCCTATAAAAGAAAACATTTAACTGAACATGTCTTACAGTTTAGAGGTTTAGTCCATTGTCATAGAGGGAAATATGGCAGCAAGCAGTCAGACATGGTGCTGGAGAAGCAGCTGAGAGTTCTACATCTGGATTGGCAGGCAGACACTGGTGCTGACTTGAGTTTTTGAAATGTCAAAGTCCATGTCTAATGACACACTTCCTCTGAGAAGGCCACATCTACTCCAGCAAAACCACATATCCAAATACTCCCAAACAATGTCACTCCTTATGAATCTATTGGGGCCATTTTCATTCAAACCACCACAGACTCTCCAAACAGTCTTGGGCCCAATACTTAAAAACTAAAGAATATGGGTGATATGCTATTCAAATCACCATGAAAAGTTCTAGCCAAAATTTTATGGAACATATAAAATGTTCAGCCCTCCACAATTTTTCTTGTAAAGAAAATATGAGTCAGGTATGATGGTTCAAGTCTATGATTCCTGAAATTAGGACCTAAGATAGGAAGACTGCCAATCTTTTGAGACTATCCTGGGCTGAATAGTAAGGCTCTTTCTAAAAGCATAAAAATGAACGTTAAGGCTTTATATTTAATTCACTGCTTGCCACTTATTCTTAAGTCTGCTTTAAGGGTTTTAAAAACATGACTGATCTTAATGATACACAGCACCAGTGAAATTTTAGTATGCAAATCCTTTCTTATATGATCAAAACAGGCAGAATTATATTGGCCATTTTATGAAATACCCACTCAAATTGTCATTAGAGACATGCAATGCAACTGTTAAAATCTATTCACTAACAAGAAAACCAAAATGTCCATAAGCTAGTAAATTATTGAGTAGAAAATCAAACATTTTTTTCTGGTAGTAGATCAATATCAACATGTAAAATACCTGACAAAGATTGCAACAACTTCAGTTTTAGGCTATCTGATCATATTTAGATGTAAATATATGGTTGGTAGTCTTTCCATAGTTGGTTTAGATGTAATTATATGGTTGGTAGTCTTTTCATAGTTGGATTATATAGCTTATTAACTATATGTCAAGTAACATAGCTAACAAAATGGAATAAAATAAAACTGTATATCATGTAAAATAAAATACTACAAATTCATTATATCATCCGAGGTCACTTATGCTCTATGAGTCACTGTGTAAGTTGCTAATGAGGAATTAGAATTTGTATTGCGCTTTTTCAAGCAGTGGTATGTATGCAGGCTATACAGTTCCACACTTCTGGGTACAGTGGTTTGAAATTATCACCAAAGATAAATTCAGGCCACACGTCTATGGCTATGTGAAGGTCATATCGTATATACTTTCAGTTATTATGGAGCTTATAGTTTACTCCTGGAATTTATGCAGCATCTACATGCCAGCATATTTAATGATCATTTCTTGTTAATGTGCTGAGTAAACAGCTAATGCTATCTATATTAACATTGCTAAAGCTTGTCTGATAAACGTCATTTCCTAAATACTGCTATCGTTTAAATCAGAGCAGCAAATGCACAATTAACCTGAACAGGAGAAAAGAACCCACTCAGCACCTTAGAATGGACCTAGTTGAGTTATGACTCATCTAATTTTGCAAAGTCGCCATAAAAATGAGCTTTCCAGTTTGCAGAAGTATAACTGGGATTTACAGCAGATGATTAAGATAAGAAAGAAAAATAACTTTTACATTTTATCAGAACAGGAGCGTTTTATCCTGGCTATGAATTTTTCTCTCTGTAGATTTCATTCATCAAAGAAATGTCTCCACAAGTTGTCAAGAGCCCAGCTGTTCCCCAGGGACTCTACACGTGTGACTTACCTTGTGAAAGTTTCTGAAATAAGCTGCCTTTTCATCTGGAAATTTTTCTAGCCTTCTGGGTCCCTTGCTAGAAGCCTTCTTAAAAACCAACCAACATCGTCTGAAAATCTGAAACAAATAAAGGCATCTGATTATCCACCCTTTCCTATAAACTTACTGGCTTTTGAGGTTTTATCTATTCAACCAATCCATAAGGAACGAGTTTGTAAAACCCCATTTACTTCATAGAAAAGCTTCTTTAAAGAAGTGTGTGACTCATAGAAACTACAGCACACCTTAAAAACAAAATGTATCATGTAAAATTCATTTTTATTAATCACTTAGTTGTCAGTACTGCATGCATAATGGCAATTCTTTATTTCATATCCCACTGCAGTGTGAATTTATTCAGGTTAAGTGAAATAGATACATACTGCTAGTTTTCTAACTTTGAATAAAAAATAATATTTATAAATGTCTTATACAACTTCAGGATTATCAACAAATGGTCATGACATAATTTAGAAAATAGTAAAAAATACAGTTTTATATTGGGCAATACAACTCCCTTGCTTTACAGTTTTATATTTATTAGAATATGCTAAATATTTATTATGTAAAATGATATCTTTCAAATTCTATGTGTACATCTAATCCTGATTACTACTTTTAAACAGGTACTGTTATGTTCATTTTATGATGAAACTAAGAGGCAGGACAAGGCTTGAGTAAATGTCTTTCTGAACCTGTAGTTTTAGCTTTTAAAATACCGTTAATTATAGGAGCTCACTTTATTATTTTTGGACCATGTTCTTATTTTATAGAAATAATCAACACTAATCTTTTAGGTTGCTCTCTCATTTTTACTGTATAATATTACACGATCTCCGTAGGTATGTTGAAAAGAAAAGTAAAATGTATTTTTTTCCAAAAATGTATTTTGTCCAAAGCAATTGAACTTTCTTGGTAATTTAAAATGGACACAACTTTTTAATGTCTAAATTTGGCAAATTTTATTTTATGAAGAAATATTCTTCAGTAGCATGAACAGAGATTTCATCAAAGGTAATTTTACAAATCTTAGTCACTGTGTTTCTACTCTGTGTCTTTATTTAAAGTACACATTTGCCACAATCCCTTTTCTGCTAGTAGAATACATGAATGTTATTTTTTCAAATTATTCCCATGAACATTTTTCTTACTCATTGAAAGACAGCATTTTCCATGTTAAAAGGCATTCTCAGAACAATCACAAATGAATTTTCTACTAAGAGCAAAATAAGTACAATAACCATCTGAACACTCATCCCCTCTGCGCCTGCTCTCTTTCTTAGATCTTTTACTATAGCTTTGAAAAATACATCAGGAATGGCGTTGAGCTCCAAGCATACAATAACACATCTGCCCATCTCTGGGATTAGATATATCTTCCTTATCAAAGGGCTAATAGCTGTATACCTGTCAATGAGGAACTGGTCAATTTCTTTAGAATGATTGGTTTGCTTTGATACATGGCGTTTAGCATGTGGCACTGAATTTCTTTGTTGAACCTTTACCGATTCCCACTTCCAAAATTATATTAATGATTACAATATGGAATCAACATATGATTTGCGTAGCTCCAATTAATGAATATCAGTCATTTTTATCCAACCCATTTCTCTTTCTCATCTTTCTCGTTTTTCTGCTGAAATCTTTCTTCCCAGCAAACTATTTGCACGTCTTGTATCGCATGTGGACTCCTTAAGTTTAATTAGTTTCTTTCCACAGCATGGGAGGGAAATTATTTACTGGAGCAAGGGCAAATTACCAATGGTTGTAGCAATCAAAAAAATGACACCTTTTCCCTCAGAACCATACACTGCTAGTAGTCCTTCAGGTAGGGGTAGGACATCTTGAGTTTCTCCCCTAATCATGACAAAATGTATGAGAAAATGTTAATATATAATAAAAGACAAAAAGACTGTGAAAAATTGGTAAAGCTTTTATATTTTTTATCACAGATCTTTTATTTATTCATCACCCAACATCAGCGTTACTTAGTGCTCAGAAGAGTAATGCTTGGAATTGAGGGGGAATTTAACAAGAGGGCCAAAGTTTCAGTGTACAGAAAATCTCCACAAGGTGTTGCCCTTCTTTCAGGTTGCTTTATCTTACTGATAGGTGCTATTTGCTACAAATAGCAAAGCTGTACATGATAACATTTCTTTTTACTATAGGAGTTCTGGTTGCAACATATTGCTGTGAGAAATCTTTCTGTATAAGGGCTGCTTTTATTGGTTAATGAATAAAGCTGTTTTAGCCAGCAGCTTAGCAGAATAGGGCAAGGCAGGAATTCCAAGCAGAAAGAGGAGGAGTGAGTAGGCAGAGTCAAGGAGAATATGTGGAGCCACCACAGGAGACAGACACAGAAGATAGATGCAAGACAGAACCTTACCAGTAGGTAGGTCACAGCTATGTGGTAATACACAGGTTAAGAGAAATGGAATACTTTAAGGTATAAGTTATAGCTAGCAATACACTTAAGCCAGGCCAAACAGTATTGCAAATAATATAGTTTTGTGTGATTACTTCAGGTCTTGGAAACCTGGAATGAATAACCAGCCTCCATTTACAGATGGTGCCCAACATGTACAGCTAAATCCACATAAAACCGAGAGAGCTACAAAATGAAATCTAGACAAAAAGAACAGACTTTAGTGCAGTTTCTTGGAAGTCACATTTTTTTTTCCGGATGGGCTGTCTTTGCTAGAAGTGAGCAGGAGTGCCATGGCTCCTTTAAGAGAGATCTTCCTGATTCAGCATTAGCAGCAAAAAAATTGCATAGATGTGGTTTCCTGGTTCGCCAGCACAAACAGCTCTGAACCTTTTGGGAGGTCTGGCTACGGAGCACTTGAACGGAGTTTGTGGGCCCGGGAGCTTGTATGCCCACTCAGGTTTAGAAGGAAAGTAGCTGAAACCATGCTCACCCCACCCCTGCCTGTCAGGCAATGGGATCTGGTCCGCTAGGAGTGAATTGGCAGGAGAGCATGGCAAATTCTTACAGTTGTAAAGGTCTCACGTGATTCTGATAATCAATTAAATTAATGTATCTGACTAACCAAATATATATTAGTATATCTGATCAAAGTGTTAAAAGGTTTCATTGAATACAAATATTTGCCAATATTAATATTTCATGATGTTTCTAATATATTGAACAGTATATGTGTGCATGCTTACATTTAGGTCATTTTATTGCTCACACCTTGGTAGTCATCATGATAGCAAATGAATCCTTAAAATATTCATAGAAATCCATATGTATGTAGGCATTTCAATGTTCATTTTGTATTACTATAGTTACTTTAATTTAATAATTGAGCTAAATATGAGCCAGAAAGCATGGATTGTTATTGCAGAACAAGTGATACCAAATAAGATGATAGATCTACCTATTTAAATAGTATCCTCTCCTTCAGCTGTTATAATATTAACAGATCAAACGACCACAGACAAACGAGCCTAGTTTTTAAAGGTTTCATAAAACAAAGTTTTTGCAAACTTGAAAGACCTGCCACTTATTTTTGGAATGGCCTTGGATTTTAAACAGTGCCAAAATTGGTACATAAAGTTCACATATATTTAATCCAGTCTTTAATATTAAAATGTTAATGAAGCCTTGTATGGTTTTCAAAATCAGGACAAGACACCAAAATAATTGATAAAATTATTAAGAAAAAAATTAATTTTATTGAGAATTTAGCTTAATTTTTCTTATCCTGTTCTTTAACAGCAATCAAGACCACATTCTAAACCTGCAGTCTGTAATAATTTCTTAGACATTGTGAATTTTTTCTGTTTGCTGATTTGTTTTGCTTTCAAAAATCTTGACAGTTTTGAAATACACTAGTGAATTATTTTCTACAAAATTCACTAATTTCTGTTTGTCTTGTTATTTCTGATAACTAAAATTCTAACGAAAATCTGACAGCAATGTCATGAAAATAAAATAACAATATGAATGAATCATGACCGTGGACTAGTTATTTTTAACACATTTTTAATTGATAATTTAAAGGTGAAAAGAGAATCACTTAATAAATGTTGATTTATTTCCTCTTTAGTCATAATTTCTAAATGCTAAGAATTTAAATAAAAGAAAATAGTAGCCAAGACCATGCTATGGAGACATTGCATTGTTACCTGTTTTATTAATGGAAGCAAAATTATGGGTCATGAACTAAATGCCTCCTCCACTGCAAGAGTAGGAAGTGAATGGGGAGGAGATCTCTCCCCTTTGACGTTTTCATCAAACCAGCTTCTGCTCGAGGCCCTGGAACTGGAGCTTTAAATTAGTATGTTGGAGAATTTACATAAATGAGCAAGGAAAATGACTGCTGGGAGCTAGAAAATCATTTCTATGAGAAAATGTATATGTAAAAAAGGTTTATCTAAAATGATAGGTGAAATTCTTTTGAGGAAATGAAATAAAACCCCATGATTGAACTAGCACCTAAATGTTTTTGCTCCTGAGGATAAGCAGTTGGTGTGGGAGGTCCTTCTGTCTGTGTGTTGTTTTTATTGGTTAATGAATATAAAAATCTGCCTTGGCCTGGTAGGGTAGAACTCAAGTAGGTGGGGAAAACTGGACTGAAAGAGGCAGGGAGAGACACCATGGATCCTCAGCCTGAGACAAACATCGGTTGGAATCTTTTTCTGCTAAACCACTGCCACGTAGCGATATACAAATTAATAGAAACGGGTTAAATTAATATAAGAACCAATAACAAGCTAAAGATAATAGGCCAAGCAGTGTTTTAATTAATACAATTTCTGTGTGATTATTTCGGTTCTGGGAGGCCAGAACGAAGGAGCAACCTTCTGCAACAAGCAGTAATGAATGACCAATGAGCCTTATTTATTTATTTGGAAATTGGGGGCAGGTGTTCTATTCTAATTTGTTAATTCTTGCATCTCAAGAGCATAAATAATTGCAACTATTTTGGTTTGGGCTGTTTAAGAACAAAATTTATTTCTTGAAGAAAGTCTTCTTGACAAGTATCTGTCTGTTAGCAGGTGACATTTTTGCAGGTTACATCTTTGTTTAGGGAATTCTGCACCCTCTATCTTGGAATAAGAACTGAGAATTTTACCTCTTTCAGACACCCATTCTAAATAAGTAGGTTGCCTTAGCAACCTAGCTATAAGGTGACCTCAGGGCCCTGTTGCTGCCAGAATTCTAGAAGTCCCCCGGATATAAGCTGGCCCATTCTATGGTTTCCAATGTGTTAGTTGGATGGGCAGCTTGCCATGATTACATACCCATTCCATCTGATGAAAAATTTTTGCCACATGGCATTTTTTCCTTTTAGCACTTTCTCCATTTCAAGGTGATTTTATACAAAGCTTTCCTTCCCAGTTAAGACTTACCAGGAAGAAGTCGATAGCATATTTCTTGGCTTCAGATCATAGCTGTAATTATGCTATTTAGCAAGTACTCATTCACAAATTTAATATATTCAATGTCAGATTTCATAGATCTATTCTATCACAAGCCATTGACCTAATGAACCGTGTACATCAAAATAGGATATCAGTACTTGGAAGAATTTTTGATTATAGGAATTGACAATGTTGGTGGTTGTTGTGATATTTCATTTGTATTTTAATAAATAAAGCATGTCTGAAGATTAAAGAGTAAAACAGTCCTACTGGTCAGCCTTACAGACCAGGCAGTGGTGACACACACCTTTAATCCCAGTTGAAATACTAGTTTGCCATAGGAATCAGGTGGTAGTGGTGCAGGCCTTTAATCACAGCCCTAGAGAGGAATTTAAGCTAGGAGGAGACAGCTCTCAGGCACAGTCTCATTCTGAGATTCCTGGAGGCAGGACTGCCATTTCAGACTGAGGTAGTAATTAATAAGAGCCAGTAACTGCTTGTTTTGCTTTTCAGGTTGAACCCCAATATCGGTCTGAGTTTTTATTAATCATTCTACAGACAGCTTGCCACGATAAAGAAAGTCATAGAATATTTTTCTCTAGGGATTCAATATATATACAATGGTACATTTGAGTTTTCTCCTGAAAGCAAGATTCATTTTTCCTCCACATGTACACACACATACACATAAAAGTACACATAAATGACACATTGATATATAAGATTCATTTATCCAAAACTGTTTTTGATGAAAATAAAAAACAAATATGTAAAGCCTACTCTGAAATAGGTATGACAAGATTATGCTATGTGTAACTTCCACCAGCTAGTAGAGGATCTTTGTCCTACCAGAGATGACCATTTGGTGTGTGTGAGAGCAACCATTAGAAAGAAACACGTCTAATTACCTGGTGGATTAGATGTATTATGGTTAATATGAAAGCAACTCATGCTATTGATTCAGACTTAAATGTTGTTAAGCTTGTTTTAATATAAGAAATCCAGTTATTTATCCATCCATTCATTGATATATTCCTTCGGTAAATCTTGACAGATTTCATGGATATAGTAATAAAAAAACCTATTCACAATAAAAACCAGATATATCTTCTTATAGAAAGAATTCTTGCACTGTTGAATGTATCCTTAATTATATATCTGGCAGGTGGTAGTTGATAAATAAATGCATTTGTGAGTAGCTAAGTACTGTGGAAATAATTATAGCACAGAGATGTGTTTTGAATACCAGACCTAGTATGTCACCCTCCCTCTCAAGGACAATTTATTCCAACATTAGATCAAGTAGGAGAATGTATGATGCATACTTCTGGGTACAGGAGGCCTCTGGGTGAGAACATTGAGATGCAAATGTGTTCATGGGTTAAAAATAAGAAAATTAAAATGGACTAATGTCAATTGGGGGGCTCTTAAATTAGAACTGTGGCATCTCAGGCATGTCCACAATTAAGCTTTTTACTTGAGATGTCTGGGTGTTCACCTTATAAATTGTGATAAGAACTACAGCCACCTCTTGTGATTCTGTCTGATCCTCTCCTAACAAGAGGTTTGAGCTTTTCTCTAACCATCACAATTTTAGCAAATAAAAACTGTCACCTACCGCCACTCTTCAGTTTAAGCCATAAAACAGATGCCACTCAATAGAATCCTTTATGTAATAGCAAGGTGGCTTGAATTAAGTTTCCCAGATTTAGATTTTAGCCATTCTGACAGGTGTAAGATGATATCTCAAAGTTGTTTTGATTTGCATTTCCCTGATCGCTAAGGAGGTTGAGCATAACCTTAAGTGTCTTTTAGCCATTTGAACTTCTTCTGTTGAGAATTCTCTGTTCAGATCAGTGCCCCATTTTTTAATTGGGTTAATTAGCATTTTAAAGTCTAGTTTCTTGAGTTCTTTATATATTTTGGAGATCAGACCTTTGTCTGTTGCGGGGGTGGTGAAGATCTTCTCCCAGTCAGTGGGTTGCCTTTTTGTCTTAGTGACAGTGTCCTCTGCTTTGCAGAAGCTTAATTCTAATGTCTCCAAATAAATTTAATCCTTCTTTATTCTAAGATAGATAGTTTGTATCTTGCCCGAGGATTGGAATTTTTCTAACTGCTTCAAGAACTAAAAGAGACACAAAGAGTGAACAGGGAATCAGAGTAAGGGAGAAAGAATTTGCAGTTGTGGGGGTGTCTCCTGCTCCTGTGTGATGTCATTAAAAGCTCTGGCCAGAAGAGGGTGTCAGATTCCCTGGAGCTAGAGTCACAGGCATAGGGACTGCACAGTATGGATACTAAAAGCTAGATTCAAGTCCTCTGAAAGAGAAGTAAGCATTCTTAGCCAGTGAGCGAAGTCTCGGGATTGCCTCCCAATGTCTCTTTTAAAAGCATGTTACTCTTCTTTTCCTAAATGATGTCACACAGTTTCAGTCATAGTAGTCAGGTGAATTCATGACACAAATATTAAAATCTTTGTAAATGGAACTTTAGAAAGTGCAGGTATTAATAGGTTTGACGCTGACCTCACACATATTGGTAAAACAGGGTGCGAGGGAATTGAATTAACTGAATATTTATTTTTATCTCAGGAATGAATGTTCTAAGAAATGAACAGGAAGTCACTGAAAAGGTCTTTGTCATATGTCTGACTGCAACGTGATCATTTCTAGAAGAACTTTAACAGTTTCAAAAGACTATCCAATTCAAGGAAAAGCGGGATACTCGAACTGCCACTGATAAAAAGGAACTTAACATGTGTCTAGGGGGTTTAAGATTTTACTAAATTATTAAAACTTAAGAAAATCTGAAGTAGAAGGGAAAGAAGACAACTCACCCCTAACAAAAGAAAATAAAAGGATACTAGGCTATGGCAGGGACAGTGAGCTGCTCTTTCTACTGGAGTCTATATTAATGAGTCTGGAAGATGCACAGTTATGGAAAATCTTGTAATGTCTCTAGATAAACCACATAGACATTAGCAATTCTACTGTTTTTTGTACATAAGAGAAAAATATATGTATCTTTTACAACATTTGTGATAGCATTACTCATAAAGGTCGCAAGTGCAGGCACTATGATTTATGTACACAACTGAGCAATTGACACCTTTGAAAGTCTATGAACTATTGAAACACAGACAAATCTCAAAATCATCACTTTAATGAAATCTCAGTAAAAGATGATGTCTGAAGCTCCCTATATCCGCATAAATCCCTCTGGCTGCCTAAGCCAAGCTGTGCTGTGTAATCTATATTTAGAAGTAGAGAGTATCAAGAAGAAGAAAGTGATTTCCATCATAATCACCACAGTGACTGATTCATTGAGAGGTGCAGGTGTGAGAGGAAGGTCCATGCTGGAGTCCTTCTTCATCATTAAAAACATATCTGAAGGCACATATGTCAACATTTTCATTTGGATGTCTTTATGTAGTTTATGCCATTTTATTAGATTGTTTTAATTTGATTAGAGTCTATGTATGTTCTCTCTCTCTCTCTCTCTCTCTCTCTCTCTCTCTCGTGTGTGTGTGTGTGTGTTTGTACAGTAGGTTTATGCACACAACAAAGACAGAACAGGACCCTGGTGTCTTCTATCACTCTCTCCTTATTACTTGAGACAAGTGTTTCACTGAACTGAAGCCCTATCATTTCCCCATCTTAATTGGATAGTAAGCACTTGGGATTCACCTGTTTCTTCCCCTAATACTCAGGTGACATGCCTGACATTTTTTGTGGGTCCTGTGTATTAAAACTCAGGTTCTCATCCTTGCTGAACAAGTATTTTTACCCACTGAACTATCCCCAAGGCCTTGTGATTATTTTTAAAAGTGTTCAAGCTTACAAAAATGTCAGGAGACACATTTTACTTTTTTTCCTTTTGTGGTTCCTATTTCCAAGTAGAAAATAAGGAAAAATAACAGATAGAGACAGAGGAACCAATCCTTCTAGTATTTTCAGGGACAGATGGCAGCAATTGATAAGTGTGCTGAAAAGGTGTTAGGATCAACCACTAATTAGGCTGAGCACAGCAAGGAAACAGACAGACACCACACAGCTTCTGGCTAAGACTCAGGCATCCCAGAAGTACTTATGTCTAATGCTATCACATTTCTAAAAAAGTCTTAGCAGCTTTAGTTTATCTATTAAAAATCAGTTAATAAAGACTGGCTGCGCCCTGGTGCCTCTGAAGGGGGACAAGGCAGGACTCTAAGGAGAACTTTAAAAAAAAAAAAAAAACCTGCTCACCAGTGGCTGAAACCCTGTTGACGGCTTCACATAGGACCATATAGTCTATGCACTTGTCAGCATAGAAGGAGTAGAGCTTACCTATTTAACGCCAATAGTTTGTCAAAGAGTGTCAACCCCAGTGGTGTTACCCAAGCTCTCATGCTCCACTGTGTCTCTCTGCCTTCTGTGTTTTGGGCCCATCTTTGTAGTGGAACATGTTTGCATCTGTATTGTCTTTGAACTGAGAGATACCTGACACATCATGACCTTTAGAAGTGAATGATGGTCAGGCGGTGGTGGCGCATGCCTTTAATCCCAGCACTCGGGAGGCAGAGGCAGGCGGATCTCTGTGAATTCGAGACCAGCCTGGTCTACAAGAGCTAGTGCCAGGACAGGCTCCAAAACCATAGAGAAACCCTGTCTCGAAAAACAAAAAACAAAAAAAAAAAGAAGTGAATGATGAACACACAGAAATGAAAACATAATTTACATTTCACTATTCCTGTGTAATATCGCAGCTATTTTCAGTTTATTTGTTTTGTTTTGTTTTGTTTTGTTTTCTTTTGTGTGTCCCAGTATGTGGATGGTGTGTATTCATGAGTGTGCATGTGGTTAGCACTTGTCTCTGGAAACACGTATGGAAACCAAATGTTACTTCAGGCCTCCCTCTACAGTCCTCCATCTTTGAGTTGAAAGAGGATCTCTCCTTGAAACTGAAGCTAAGTTGGATAGTCACTGAATACTCAGAATGGGGCGTCAGCACTGAAGTAGTCTTCAGGCATACTGTTTCACCAGCTTTTACATGAGTACCGAGGATCTGAACTCAGGTCTTCACACTTGCACAGCAAGCATTTTCTTAGCGAGCCATCTTCTCAGCTCCAGCCACACTCATTCTTGAAGGTGTACTGTGATGAAACTCACACATTTGACTTTGTTTTTCAGTTAATGTTTCATTACTTTCCTGCTGAATTTGAGAGCAAAAGGAGTCCATCCCTTTTTTTCTTGCTTGTAGCAACAGAGGTTTTAAAAATGCATCAAGATAAGTTAACCCCTTCCGTGCAGAATGTGTCTCAGAATTATCAAATCATGTAAGGATACTGATCAAATTATTTAATGATTACAGAGCATCTATTGAAAATGGAATTTTTATAACTTATTTATTGCGAAAATTTATGTTTGAGACATTGAAATTGGTGTTATTTGAATCTTAAGTGCACCTTTCTAACTTATGTATCTAACAAAGGCATCAGGGTGGAGAGGTAGGAAGTCATTGTACCATTAAGCAAGTTACTGGAGGTTATATATCTCAAGGATGCATTTAGTTCTCTTACTTTTCTGTACTTTCTGTATTTCCACGCTGTGATGAGATGAGCATGCTTGCTTCATCATAGGTCACTTCAGAAGTTCTGTCTTACCCAGTCACAGAGACTTTGTAAAGAAGCCTCTAAGTGTAGGATCCAAAATGAGTATTTCTTGCTTCCTGTTGTCAGAGGGAAAAAAACTAAGTAATACACATAATCATTTTTTTCAAAGTTTTTAGTTCTTGTAAAATTTCCCCCTTGGGCTCCACATTAGAGCCCATTTCTGAGTGCCATGATAAAACAAAAATAAAAACTATCTGAATTTTATGCAGTATTTTAGTAGTTTTGTAAGTACTTAATTTTCTCAAGAATATTCATTATTTAATCTCAGAGGAAGCTTTTGTAGTTCAGTCACTAACATGTACATACCTTTATTGAAGAATTTTGATAGCATAGAAAATATAGCTTCATCAGTTCGCCAATACATACTATTTAGTGATTTGACTATACTACAAATGTTATATAAAATAAATGCTTTGGTATGTGACTAAGTTTAATAAAACTACTCAAAAATGCTGTCACAAAACAGCACTACGTAAGACATAATGTTTGCCATTTGCACGTATATGAAGTTATTTATTCTAACTATATCAACATTGTGTAATGTCTTCAGATTTTTTTTTAAAGAATCACACTCACATTGTTCTATGCAGTAGACTAATATATTACAGCCTGTACTACTGTGTGTTAAATAAGAAAGCTAAGATTCCTGTGTATGAGTGGAGTATTGAATTCACCTAAGTAAATCCTTTCTTGATTCACTTAAGAAATCTTAACGTACTTAAAACATGCATTGTGGAAAATAAGGCTTAAATTATTTTTCAAATTTTTAGCCAAAGCATCTTTCTTTTTAATTTTCATCATGATTAATTTATCCCAATAGTACTATTATAAAATAAAAATATAAGATAACCAGGCTTTTTTGGCTTTAGGAAAGAAGTAGACATTGCTACCAGTACTGACTCTAAGAAATTTTTCCTGTAGACAATAACAGTATCTGAAAATATTGGAAAATTTTGTTATCTCATCATAAAAATAATGTTCCTTGAGAACAAACTTTCAGAAAGGTAAGAGAGATAGAAATTGAAAAATTAATATGCCATTAAGGAAATAAATTATAATCTTTATTTCTTGTCTAAAACATTTATAAAATTTTAAAGCAATTGTTTGCCAATATATTTAAAACACATCGTGACATCATGCAATGACCATAATAAAATCAATATTTAGTGCATATTAATAATACATGGAAAAACTGGATCTAATTCTTATGATTGCTGTGTTCTGGACTATTTCTGGGTATAGACAATGGCATTTATTTCTTATATTCAAAAGCTAAAATGAAAGTATAAAACAATTTATTCAAGTAAAACCATTCTTTAGTAGTCTGGACAAACTATAAATGACCTAACATGTAATCCTTGGACAATAAGGAGGAACACTTGTCTATTGAAGGTATCAGTTTCCCTGAAATAGCCTCAGATAAAAATATTGAGCAAGAACCCACTCATTTAAAAACTGCAGGATAAATTAGAATATTAACTACCCTTCAGATAATTGACATCCAAAAAATACAGATACAAGGTCTATTTGTAAGTTAAGCCACTATGTTTTCTAAATGTAGTAAACAAATAATACTGATCAATAACTAGGAAAAAGTTGCTTGAACAGTGTATGAAATTGCAGAATTATTGACTACACAACTCAATATTTTGATCTGTTATGGTTTTCTGTAATGGACTCCATCTGTTGCAAAGAGACATTTCTTTGATGAGGAGTGAAAACTACATTTATTTTCAATATAAGAACAAATATTTAGAAATGTAGCTAGGGATAAAACTGGTTTAGTAAAGTGGTGGTAGTGGATTCTCCTAGTAATGTCAGAAGATACATCTATTGCGTATCAACAATATGGATGCCTTAATTTGTCCTGAACAAAGGCAAATAGATATGCTAAAGAGAACACCTGTGGGATGGGGTGGAGCTGGGAGCCCATGAGGCCTGAACCCTACACAAAGAACTGCAGGCAGCAAAGGAAAGCTGGACTGGGATAAATGGGCTTCCCCAGGGAAGGGCACACCAATGTTATTCATTACCAAATTGTATGTATGTATGGATGTGTGTGTGTGTGTGTATGAAAACATAAACACAGGAAGCATTATACAGACCTAGTAGGTTGTAATTAGGACTATATGTGTACACACATATGCATGTAGCAATAATTTGTTTGAAAAACCAGCAATGAATTTAAAAGAGAGTAAGGAAGTTTCTGTGAGAAGATTTGGAGAAAAGAGAAAGAAGGAAGAAAATACACAACTTTATGATAATTTCAAAAAAGAAATAAAAAAAAATCCAAGAATTTACAGAGGGAATCATAGTCTGTAATTTCCTGACACACATTCCTGCACCATGTAGGAGCAAGAGTGCTCTATTCTGTAAATACAAGATCAATAAATAGTGTGTGTCTAATTTGCAAGGACTTCTTAATAAAAACCGCCTTTAAACGTGACTATTTCCACAGGAAGCATTGTTACTAGAAATTTCTGACTGTAGGGTGGTTTTCCTCTAATAAGTTTCATGCATTTTAGTAAATATCCAAATGTTTCTAAGAAAGAAATCTCCTATTATAGCTTAAGTTAGTTTTAGAATTTCAAAAGACATTAACTCTTCCTTATGATAAATTTTAAAATAAACCTGGTGGTAGTGGCACACACCTTTAATCCCAGCACTTGCAAAGGCAGAAACAGGTGAATCTCTTTGAATTCAAGGCCAGCCTGGTCTACAAGAGCTAGTTCCAGGGCAGGCTACAAAGCTACAGAGGAACCCTCTCTTGAAAAACAAACAAAAAACAACAAAAACAAAAACAAAATAAATAAACTGAAGCCTAAACTTCTTAGATGAAATGTAGTAGTTAATATTACACACAAAGTGAAATTTTAAACCTAGTTCTCATGAGCTATTGCTTACTGAAATAACTCAGTTTGACTTCTAACATTCATTCACAGTTCAAGGTTTATCTGCTTGGGTTCAGCTAGCCCGAGAGTGTGTGTAAAGCACACACAGGTCTGTGATGGGTTGTGCCTACTTACAAGTAGGGCATGGCTCACAGCCTGCTGGCTCAATGAAAAAAATGCAGTGGCTCTTTTATAAAATGCAAACCACAAATAATCTCCAACTGAGAATTTCTAGGAACACTAAGGAAGGCACAGACAACTGAAAAATCTAGGTCAAAGGTAACTATAAAGAGGGGATGCTTTCAATGAAATATATACTAAAGTTTTAATGAACTGTGGTTACAAAGTAAATATCAGTGCTTCAGGATATAGAAATCCAATTGCATTGATGTGATTATTACACATTTTATAATTACCATATTAAACTCATAAATTGCTATAAGTACTACATTGATGTTCTTTTTGTAAAAAAAAATGATGCTTAAAAGCAAGGTAAGACGTCCACTTGATAAGTCACCTATAATCCCAGAAGGTTGAAAGAAAAGAATCACAATAAGTTCAAGGCAATCCTGGGATACTTATTGATTTCCATTCCAGCCTGGGCTACAGAGTTAAGAGTCCATCTAAAGAAAAAAATTAAAAAAGGCTAAAATTGCCCTTTCCTTGAGTTGCAAAATATTAAAAATTGTTTTTAAAATATTTACACATGTAAATGTAGCTTTACCTAGTATCGTAATATACTAGCATAAGCTATTATCTTACAAGTATAAACATTTACGCCACAGATTAAAGAGTTATTTTCCTCTAAAAGTTTAAGAATATTTTTATGACCATTGTGCTTTTAGTTAATCTGAGAATGGACACAAATGGGATTAGGATGAGAACAGTCCAACTGTCCGTTTCTGTGCATGTCTATTTCTACACTTGTGTAAAATATGCACATGCATCAACTTTGCTTTATAAATTCAATATGTGTATTAATATAAATAATATCCACATGTATATATCCAAACATAATTTTTCTTAATTACATAGTTAGAAAGATAAAAATAAACATTACTCTTTTACTCTCTCTGATTCAACTAGGCTCCTTTCCCTTTATATTAATGATGAAACCAAAGATGATCCCAAGGTTCTATCTACTGCTAGTTTTTTAGGCATCTAAAGATTAAAAGTATATAAATTCCACTGAATAAATGGAGTTCTGCATTTTTAAAGTCAGGTCATTAATGAGATGCTGTGAGAGAATACGCACACGGTTTAGAGGCACAGCCAGAAATGAAATGTCTCCCTCCAGGAGCAAATTTTGGGTCATAACTCGACATTGTCATCGTCATCATCCTGGGATGTAGAGCTTCCTGATGTCAGTCCCTCAAGTGGGAGCAGACTTTAAAAACAATCACGGTACTGTGGGCAAACTTCACATTGTACCTGTCAACACCTGCTTCGAAATAGTTCAGATTGATGTGATGAAGGGAAAAGCCCTTTCTCTAAATTTAATCCCCGTCTTCCATTATCCTGTTCTAAGTTTCAGTTTTATAAAAATCAGACTATGATGACATCATGTGAACTTAAACTTTTTGAAACTCAGCTGTAGAGACAGAGCCCAGAGCTTGGACCTCCCACCAATGAGCCAGCTGGTTTTTACTTTGTGGACACTAGTAGAGGCCATGTTCCTACCAAGATGCAGGTCTTGAAGAATCAAATCCTATGTTCAGATTTGGTCCAAGAAAGACATTTTTTTTTTCAGATATCCATTGTATGAAAAACTTCTGAAATTCTTAGCCAACCATTTTCATTCACCTTTGTGGACATTTACTTTCTTGTGGCTCTCCTTTGTTAACTTTTTAATGTTTAAATAATTCCTATACTTTTTTTTGGCATCTTCTAAGGTTTGGTCTTCCTCATTGCCTCTTACATCCTGCTTGTAATTTCACCCATGGAACATTTATTAAGGAATCACACGTTAATGAATAATAAAATGTCACTTCATGAGGCAGTAGAAGCTTCTGGTTTTAATATTAATCAAATTTTTACTTGGTAATTGTGAAATAAAAATACAAAGCATTTCAAAGTCTATGTATTCCCTCATTGCTTTAATAACAGTATTTCTTTTTTTATTTTGTAGTTCCGTATCCAGTAATAAGGTCGTGGATTTATGTATAAGTAGCAATGTTCAAGGCGGTCACTTAGGGTTTTGTCAGATCACAGCTTCTCAATTAAATGTCTATCATGGACTTTATAGGGTACACTGACTTATTGTGAGATATAATGCTCTATGGAATAATCAGAAAACATGTGAGTGTGTGTGTGTGTGTGTGTACTACATAAGTTGGATATACAAAAAATATTTAATCTAAGTATATAATGTATAGCCTGCTTGATTATTAGAGTCAAAGGGATTAATTTAGATGAGGAAATTAATTATACCTTAGTAAGCTTTTATGATGTTTATGACAGAATATTCTGTATGAATCTAGATTTCCAACAAGTAACATTTAATTTACCTCATAACTCTAATCTTATCTAAACTTTTCAGAGAGTATGAAACTATACTATTAACACCCAGGAGAGGTCTCAGAACCTACTGTCGAGTCTAACAACTGAAGTTCAATCTTAGCTAGGGGAGAATTTATTTTAGCAGTTTTCCTCTGAAGTCCCCAAGACAACCACAGCATTTGCATTCACACACATAAGCATAAACAAATACACATATACAAATGAAAATAAATTAAAGTACAATAGAAATCTAAAATATAATATTATATATTAATAACTGGCTTGTCCATAATCAAGGATGACATGAATTAGTAAGTGAAATGTTTCACATATGAATTTTTTCTTTATGAGTAATATTTTTTGTGTGAATGGTCTCATCTCAGGTTTCTGAGATTTTTCCAAGTAAATATAAAATAAGAATGGGCTCCCAGTGTCGCTTCACAAAGGAATATAGCATTTACACATAAGACAAAGTATCAACTTAAAACCACATATTGGGTAGACTGCCCAATTCAGGATAAGGTCAGATTTCCTGTGGTTGAAGACAGAAGGATCCAGGAGGTAGGTTGTCAAAGGTCAGCCAGAAGAATAATTAAATAAAAGCTTAGGGACAGGTTTAGAGGCATCCTGAATTTTAACTGCTCAACTCTTGCCCTGCACTTTGACTACCTGGCAGGAACTAAAACATTCTGTAATTAAAATATAGAGAACTCAGTGGAAAATCAAAGCTCAGAGAAGGAAAGAAAAATGAATGAAGGTAAGAAAGAGCATTGTGCTCTGATACTGCTAGACCACGGGAGTAGAAGCCACATTTTTTTCTTTGAGACAGCTATATGCTCATGTACCTTAAAGAAAGCCTGCCCAGGCCTACAAGTACAGCAGGAGCCTTAGAGTAGAAAAGCACAAAAGACAGTTTCACACAGAAAGCTGAGTTTCTACATCAATATTTATACCACTTATAAGTAAATCTTTTTATTTATACTACTTCTACTTATAAGTAAACTAAAATTTATGTATAATTGCTGCTTATATTGTTCATTTATTTATTATATTTTAATGAAGTTCTATTTATATTTCAAATATATTTGTATGCTGAAGAAAGAAAATGGAATATATCAATAAATAAGTGAAATGAAAAATTAGTGGCTTCAGAGAACTTTATTTTATATTTATTTTCTTTTATCGAAAATAGATTCTTTTCTCATGCAATATATCTCATTATGGTTTCATCTTCCTCTACTCCTCCTAGCTCCTCCCCTTGGGATCCACTCCCTTTCTGACTCTCATTAGGAAAAAAAAGGCTTCTAAGAGTCAACAGGGAAATAAAACAAAATATAGTATAAGATAAAACAAAAACCATCATATTGAAATTGGACAAGGAAAACCAACAGTAGGAAAGAGCCTGAAGAGAAGACAAAAGAATCAGAGAGTCACTAGTTACACGTGAGAGTACCATAAAAGTCACAGGACTGAGTAACAATTCAATTGAGTTGTTGGCTCAGGGAGTTCCAAGGAAATCCCCAAACAACCCAGGTTATTTCCAGGACAATGGTTTCTCTCCACAAATTGACAGCTCAGTCGCATTGCCAAGGACAATGCCCACACAACTCATTGAACATGAAGAACTCAAGCTGGTGCCTACACAGAACCATCACCCTTATGTTCCAATGTCTTTGGTGTGGGAAGGCACTGTGCAGAATACCAAAAGAGAAATGTAAACATCGCCCAGACATACAACCTTTGATCTACAATCTGTCCTTCCTGCAAGATAGACATGGACAATTGTGGCACAAAACTTTGAATTGACTTAAGGCCCCTTCCATGAGATGGAACCCACATATGATACTGTTGTGTGACCAAGAACCAGAGACTAGATAGCACAGAGACCTAGGGTAAAACCAAATAAATACTATTAGTCTAAAGAAAGGTGATGTTGTGGAATATTATTTTAAGATATTGGCATTTTTTTATACTGCATTTGTTTAACTCTGTGTAACGGTGATTTTTTTATTTATTTAATTTTACCTGTCTAAAACACTTGATGGTCTAATAAAGAGGGGAACAGCCAATAGTGGGGCAGTAGAAAGGACAGGTAGGGCTGGCAGGTAGAGAGTATAAATAGAAGAAACACGGAAGAAAATAAAGGAGAAAAATAGCAAGGAGAGGACACAAGGGGCCAGCCACCCAGCCTCCCAGCCAGCCACGGAGGAAGAGCAAAAGTAAGATTACAAAAGTAAAAAAAGGAAAAGGTTCAGAGTAAAAAGGTAGTTGGGATAATTGAAGTTAAGAAAAGCTGACAAAAAACAGGTCAAGCTAAGGCTATGCATTGCTAACTAAGAGTAAGACTCCATGTGCGATTTATTTAAGAGCTGGTTGAGAGGCCCTCCAAAAAGTCAAAAGAGTAAAACAGTACACAACAAAGTAACTCCTAATGATACTCTAACATATTCACAGGTTCCTTACTCATTCTTCATCATAGAAGCTTCTTACTGTAGCAGATGGGAACAGCTAGACATCATGCAGAGAAAGAGTCCTTAAAGCACACATCTCTAAATGGGATATTTTCATTAAATCCTTTCCCTCAGAGCTGAGGGAAACCCACAGAAGAGGAAGCTAAAAGACTGTAAGAGTATTTGAGGGGATGGAGGATGAGGGGGGATGAATCAACAGAGCGAAACTCATATGAACTTACAGAGTCTGAAGCAGCAAGTGCAGGACTGACATGGTCTGCATAAAGTCCTCTGCATATATGTTACAGCTTTCAGGAAGTGGAAATAGAATAGATTTTGTGGGTGGACTGGAGGATGATGAACTTGGGAACAGTAGGGATCAGATGGGGAGGAATGCTGGGAGAAATGACTGAGATTGGGGGGGTGTTTCAGGGACAATGTGGACACCTAGTGCAATGGGAACTCCGTGGAAGCTACAACAGTAACCCTAGCAAAGATTCCTAGGAATTGGGGACATGGAGCCTGAACCAGCTGCCTCTGTAACCAAGCAAACTGATCTCAAGTGGAGGGATTGTGTAATAGGAGGCAACTTGTTCATCCCGGCCACCTAGAACCAAAATAACAACACAGAAACTGTATTAATTAAATCATTGCTTGGCCCATTAGCTCTAGCTTCTTATTGACTCTTACATAATAATTTAATACATTTCTATTAATCTGTGTATCACCACATGACTGTGGCTTACCACGTAAAATTCTGTCTGGCTCCAGCAGGGCTACAGGGCTTCTCTCTGACTCCACTGTTCTCTCTCTCAGCATTCAGTATTGTTTTCCCTGCCTACCTCTTTTCCCTGTGTGGGCCCAAGACAGTTCCTTTATTTATCAATGGTAATCACAGAATACAGAGGGAAATTTCACATCAGGATTGGTACACCAACCTAGTCACAAAAGCTTTGACTTACAGTTTTTCCTGCCTGTAGAGTGTTCTGGGACCTGAACCTAGGGTAATTGTCATCAAAGAGACCAGAAAGACTTCATTCAGCAACTGATGGGAGCAGATGCAGAATTCTACAGTTAAACATTAGGCAGAGCTCAGGGAGTCCTGTGGAGGAGCAGAAGGATGGACCAGAAGAACCAGAGGGTTCAGGGACATTATGAGAACACAGCCCACAGAATCAACTGACTGGGACTTTTAGGGGTTCACAGAAATCAAGGAGTCTGTAGGGGTCTGATCTAGGTCCTCTTAATATATGCTATGGCTGAATAGCTTGATTTTCCTGTGTGATTCCTAACAGTGGGAACAGGATATCTCTGACTCTCTTGCCTACTTGTATACCCTTATTCCACCAGGCTGCCTAGTCCAGCCTTGATGTGATAGCATTTTCCTGGTCTAATTGTATTTTTTTATGGTGTGTATGGTGGATATCCATGGGAAACCTGCTCTTTTCTGATGGGAGGTAGAGGGGTAGATTTGCTGAATATGGGACATGCCTGGGGAGGGTGATGTGGGGGAGGTTTAGGGGAGGAGAGGTAAGGGAAACTAGTTTGGATTTAATATATGAGAGAAGAATAAAATATACAGAGAGGAGGGAGGGGACACTGGTTGGGGTGTAAAATAAATAATTCTTTCAAAATTCTGGAAAATTTTATCTTCCTTAACTTGATCACAATTACTCTCTGGGAGACAACACAACTTTGCTTGCAAGTCATTGCAAAAATTAATCTGTACGTTATAGGCACTCTTTTATAAACTTTCAAAATAAGCATTTATTGTAGGTGATACACTAAGCACTTAAATATACCGTCACTAGTCTTCAGTATCTTACTATGCTATATTATTATTATCATTACTTTTTAGCATAAAGCAAGCACAGCACACAATTATTAAAAGACAAATAGGACATTTCAATCTGTCTGAGGCAACACAGTTCTAGAGTTTGTGTTTATAATTATGATATCATGTCGGCAAGTGAATTATACCATTTCTTCTTCAATCAAAATATTCAGTTAGTAAAACTTACTAGAATATATAGAAACAATTGGGAGTCTCCTGGCTGAGAACCTGATTTTGGAGTAGTTTGGGGCAGGGGCAGAGTAAGAATAAGCTGAGAACAAAGGATTGCAATTGCAAAAAGAACAGATAAGTTTAAAGGGAGAGGCCACTTGTTGGTTCCCGGCCACCCAGCCCCAAATCATCACACAGAAACTGTATTAATTAAATCACTGCTTGGCCAATTACTTAAGTGAATTGCTAGCTAGCTCTTACATCTAGAATTAACCTATCTCCATTACTTTATATTTTACCACAAAGGTCGTGGCCTACAGGCAAGGTTCCTCTATATGTCTCCTGCAGTGGCTCCATGGCTTCTCTCTGACTCCACCTCCTTTCTACCAGCATTCATTTTAGTTTTCTCTGCTTATCTAAGTTCTGCCCTTATTATATATATAATAAGTGGTATTTGAGGATGTTGACACCTTTGTAGCCTGATAAGTTAAGCCAGTTACCAGCAGCTGATGCTTCTCACATGTAAAACATGAAGATTTGTCAGCATTGCTATAGGATAGGGTCATTTCAGGTTCCCTATCCTCAGCTGCCCAAGGAACTAACTGGGGACATTGCCTTGGGCTCCTGGGAGCCACTCTAGGTTTAAGTCTCTTGCCAACCCTAAGGTGGCTCCCTTAACTAAGATTTGTGCTTCCCTGCTCCCCTATCCAACATTCCTTTATCTTAATCTTCCTGTTTCCCCAAGTTCCCCCCATCCTCCCCTTCTCATTTTTCTCTCCCCATCTCCCCTTACCCCCACCCCACCACACCCCACCCCCAAGATCCCAATTTTTTTCCCCGGCAATTTTGTCTACTTCCCATAGCCAGGAGGATAACTATATGTTTTTCTTTGGGTTCACCTTCTTATTTAGCTTCTTTAGGATCACCAATTATAGACTCCATGACATTTATTGCATATCACCATAGAACCTTCATCTGGTGATGGATGGAGATAGAGACAGAGACCCACACTGTAGCACCAGACTGAGCTCCCAAGGTCCCAATGAGGAGCAGAAGGAGGGAGAACACGAGCAAGGATGTCAGGACCGCGAGGGGTGCACCCACCCACGGAGACAGTGGGGCTGATCTATTGGGAGCTCACCAAGGCCAGCTGGACTGTGACTGAAAAAGCATGGGATAAAACCGGACTCTTTGAACATGGCGAACAATGAGGGCTGATGAGAAACCAATGATAATGGCACTGGGTTTTGATCCTACTTCATGTTCCGGCTTGGTGGGAGCCTAGCCAGTTTGGATGTTCACCTTCCTAGACATGGACGGAGTGGGGAGGACCTTAGACTTTCCACAGGGCAGGGAACCCTGACTGCTCTTTGGACTGGAGAGGGAGGGAGAGAGGAGTGGGGGGAGGGGGAAAAGGGTGGGAGGCTGGAAGGAGGCGGTAACTTTTTTTTTTCTTTTTCTCAATAAAAAATTAAACAAAAAACATGAAGATTTGAAAGCACATGAACCGACATCTTAAAGCATGTCTGACTTCAAATGCATGAAACTTTGAAGTAAAACATCTTAGCTTTTTCACACAAAAGTAAATCAACTGATGAAAAGGGCTCAGTGTTTCCTTGTTTCTTAACAGTTTATTTCAAATATTTTCACAAATACAATTTTGGTTGCTGTTTTAAAACAGCATCAGCTTGTTTGAAACTCTACAATTAGATAAAAGGGCCCTGTATTTGTCTTCATATTATTTTAGTGGTATGATTTAAACTGACTTTTCCCGAGTCAGCATTCTGGGCACCCCTGCATGTGTAGCAGCAGTGACCTCAAAATTTCAGTAACAATAACAGTCACTTTAAGTCTTTTATTCACCTCTTTTCTAATAGATTTACAAATATTAACATAGTTAAATAACATGCTGTACAATAAGTAAGGCAATATCCTTATTTAGTGTATATAATACACACTTACATAAAATGTCTAATAGCAATATTTATTTTCCACTCAAATATTTACAATTCCTTCCCTCCTCCCAATCCCCTCCTGCTTCCCCACTCACCCTCCTCCCTCCACCTCCCTCCTTGAGAGAGGGCACTGAACCCTGCCCTGTGGGAAGTCCAAGGCCCTCCCCCCTACATCCAGGCCCAGGAAGCTGTGCATCTATATAGACTAGGGTCCCAAAAAGCCAGAACATGCCGTAAATACAAGTCCCAGTGCCTTTATCAATGGCTTCTCAGTCAGCCCCCATTGTCAGCCACAGTCAGAGAGTCTGGTTTGATCACATGCTCATTCAGACCTGGTCCAGCTGGGTTTGGTGAGCTCCCATTAAAAGAGGCACACTGCCTCAGTGGGTGGACCAACCCCTCGCGTCCTGACTCCCTCGCTCATCTTCTCCCTCCTTCTGCCCTTCAACTGGACCTTGGAAGCTCAGTCGGTTCCTCTGATGAGGGTCTCTGTCTTTATCTCCATTCGTCGCCGGACAAAGATTCTATGGTGATATTTGAGATAATCATCGGCGTGATAGTGGGGCAAGGACAGTTCAGGCACCCTCTCCTTTTCTGTCCAAAGACCTAGCTGGAATATTTATAACTATTGCCTGAAAAGTTACTTTCGTATTCTGGTTTATCTCCCATTCTAAATTATTCTTCATTACACATCTAAAATAATCTTTTCAGATTTCCTAGGTATATGTGAAGGTTTCAAATTATTAAAGTTGTATAATTATAACATGTATGACATCCCACATATTGAGATTTTTCCCTTGTGGAAATGCCTCTCATGTTTATTCACATCTCCCTGTCTTCAGAAGTAACTGGAGTAACCACAGAACATAGAAGAAAAAGGAGACTATATGGGAAGGAAGGAGCTCTCAGAGGGTAATAGCACAATACATTTGCTATAAAGGACAGAATGGAAAAAAGGGGAGGCAGTTGTGCAAGGAGGAGAGAGGGCATTACAGAATAAGAGAATGAAATAAATAACATAAAAATGTTTGATAAAACATTAAAAATCACATTATTATATTTATCTAATATATACTTATATATAAAATTGTAAATTATATATCTAATAGTATATATACATACTTATTCCAGAATGGCACTTGGAGAAGACAAGATGAATCTGGCCGAGACCTCCACCCTGTTATCCCTAAGAGAAATTAATGTGTAATAAACAGCAACAAAGTAGGTCTCTCTCTCTCTCTCTCTCTCTCTCTCTCTCTCTCTCTCTCTCTCACACACACACACACACACACACACACACACTATTCTGAGTTCTGACATAGCTGGAAGAGAAGCCTAACTAGGAAAAGAAGGCTAATTCTTTTCGGTCTTTTAAAATTATCAAATTACTTGAATTCAAAAACAATAATGAAGCAAACAATTTTCTATGGAAAATTTCCTAATTTTTCATAAATAAATATTGCCATAAAGTTTATCTAAACTGCTTGTGATCATTGGAACTAAAATATAATTTCTTTATTCCACTTTTACCACTGAGAAATTTGCATGTGTAATATATAAAATCATGTTTATTATAAATCAGTAGGTTGGTGTAATATAAGTAAATGAACTAAACAGCTTCAGAATTGATGTGACATTTCATTATACTCTGCAGAACATATCTGGGGAGTAAACTTGTTACAAATATGTAACTAGCTGATGGCTCCTTATTCTCAATTCTAATCCTTGGCTTGACATCAAATAAATTCAGCATAATCAGTAATTGTCTTCACTTACATATGAAAAGATTGGCTCACTATTCATCCATTCTCATCTATAATTGCTACTGTAATACAATTTTAATCTTTGAGTAGTAGTATAGGTTTCACGTGTAAGTGTCTTTTTTATAAATTTGTGTATGCATATATATTTGCATATACATATCTATTAGACATACATTGGTCAGTCTAAAACTTCTTCCCTAAACTCATTATACTAAAAAAATACATTAAATTGGCTTCCAATACATTTTTAAAAATGTGTGATGGTTTGAATGAAAATAGTCCACACATGCTCATGTGTTAGAAGACTTGGTCCCTGGTTTGTGGAACTGTTGTTGGAGGAGCTGTATAATTGGAAACAAGCTGAGAGGTTTCAAACCCTAGGCCATTTCCACTAATGATCTTTCTGTGTTCTACTTGCAGAAAATGACTTGAACTCTCACTGTTGTAGCAACATCAAGCCTGCCTGCTTGCTGCTGTGGTCCCCACCGTGATGGTTTTGTACTCTGGCTGGAGCCCTAATGCCATAAGTTAAGAGCTTTGTCTTCTAGGTTGCCTTGGTAATGATGTCTTGTCATGGTGTTAGAAAAGTAGCTGAGACATTATGTTTATGAAATTTATGTAACAAAAGAGACTTTGAATATAGTGAAAGTTGGATTGATATTTTCCAGATTTCAATCTGCCCTTTTATTTATCCTGCATAATTATTAAACCGTAACTATCAGTGCTTATACCAGAAAGGAGGAACATAGATTTCGCTCTTTAGTATCAGCCATAACTTTATATTTTTAACGTATCCAATGGTCTTATTTTAAAGTATAATGTTCTTGATGCTGTAGTCACTAATGAGTGATAATACCATTAAGATGTGCTGGAGACACAGATCAGTTTACCCTCTCTGTGGGTACTCTGCAAAAATTGTGCCTTAGATCGTTCAGCAGACTTATCATAAAAGAAATTAGAAGGCTAGGGAACTAGATGAGGTATATTAAGAGTTCAATAATATGTAACATTCAAAGACGAGTGGATCTTCAATTGTAATAGAAAATGACGTAGGTTACAAAGGATGCACCCTTGTTTGCAGATTGCATGGTAGGTTATGTTATTAAATTCTACTTGTTATCAGGACATTGTTTTAGATTCAGTAATGGGTTGGTGTGGGACAAAAGCCTTGCTAAAAAAGACTTTCAAATTATATGTGTCACACAGTATGTAATAACTTTCACATAGTATGGTAAGAGGGGAGTTGAAGGAGCACAGCTGGGTAACGATGACCTTTGATCACTCCACCATTTCTTTATATCTTGTGGGAGTTTTAAAACTGTTGTAATATGAGTGGCGGGGCTGCGTCCCCGGCACCCAGCCGCCCGCATGGCTAGGTTATGCCCCGAAATAATTACACGGAAACTGTATTTTTATAAACACTGCCTGGCCCGTTATCTGTAGCCTCTTATTGGCTAGCTCTTACATATTGTTCTAACCCATTTCTAATATTCTGTGTAGCCCACGAGGTGGCTTACCAGGGAGGATCTTAACCTGCGTCTGTCTGTAGTGGGAGAACCATGGCGACTCCTTGATTCAGCTTCTTTCTCCCAGCATTCTCTTCTGTCACTCCACCCACCTATGTTCTAACAAATATAATGGGCCAAGGCAGTTTCTTTATTATAATTAACCAATGTCCTTCCTCCATCATAAAACTGTCATAATATTATTTTCGAAGGAAATTAAACTTCAAATAGTGAGGTGGTTTTCTCACCTCAGTTAGTGGTACCATTCTCTTGGCTAGTGTCCTAGACTACACAAGAAGCAGAGAGTGAGCTAAGCACAAGCATTCATCAAACCCTGCTTCTTGAATGTGGATATGGTGTGAATAGATAAGTTAATCTTCTTCTGCTATGAGTGTTCTACCATGTTTGACAGTAATTAAAAACTTTGAGCACAAATAAACCTTTCTTCCTGAAGTTGAATTTGTCAGGCATTTTATCACAGTAACAGGAAGGGTAAATAAGATGATGGAGATCATCTAAAAAGGAAAGGAACCAATAGATGGGTAAAAGGGAGATAAATGTGAAAATTATCGGATGCATATTATCAAAGTACCTTAGACAAGTGTAAAGGTATGAAGAAATATATCACTTTATACATGTTATATATACTAATAAAAGCATTCATTTTCACCTCTGAAAGTATTATGCAACCTATGTACACAGGTATATTAACCAAGCACATAAAAGTAATATAAACTTTAATAAATCACATAAACTTATTTTAGAGCAATTCTTTTGAATACATGCAGTTTTAACGCTTATTTTTAGAGAAAATAAGCATTACCCTTAACTGAATGTACTGAATATATGACAATTCTCAGCCAAATGTGTGATACTTCAGGCTGTAGAACATCTTCAACAGTTTTTGAAGTTGATTGATATTATGATTTTATAATCAGTGCTGAAAATATCACTCATATAAATAGGGACATTTCAGAAATTGTTAGAAATTCTACATTAGTTATATGCAAAACTTCATGAGTGTTTTTACTTTATGACACTCAAGGCAGCAACTCAAACAGTATCTTTAAAATTTAACATTCTAACGCAATGCACTCAAAATGTACTACTTGTATGGTTATATCTTGAGGAATGATGATAGGAAAATATTGTCTTTTCTGAAGTTAAGCCATTATATTTCTACAAAAGCTGAAAGTTTTGTATATAAAATAAAGCCACTCTAATTATAACATTTAATAGTCAGCAGTATGAGCAAGTTGTTTCAGGTATTGTTTGCTGACATTGTATGTCATGAAGACATGTGCACTGCACAGTGAGCATTTAACATGTGTTCAGAAGCAAATATACAGTTAAGTTCTGTGATGCAATACAGCTGAGTTCTGGACAAAACACCTCAAACTTGTGTTCATGGTACTGGATTAATTTTTAATAGTTCCACATTTTAATACATTTATTGTTACTAAATTTTTCAAAATCATCACATTCAGTTATGATTCCCTATGGGGTCTCCATCCACAATTTAAAAAGCTAGAACTTAGACAAAAAGTTTTCATTCTAATTTTCTCTTCTGGAGGACTAGGAAGTACAAAAAAACAGTACTAAAATTCTAATCTTTGTAAGATCTTTTTATGCCTGCAGATAAATGTTTCCTCACTGTGTCCTGCCATGGAGGACAAGAGAGACTCCAAGTAAGGACATTAATCCCTTTATGGAGGCCCACACTCAGGATTTCATATAGACCAACCACCTACCAAAGCTACACATTTCTGAATTTGAACTGGATTTGAAATGCCCACGTAGGCTCATGTGCTTAAATGCTGGGTCTCCAGTTTGTGGCATTGTTTAGTGAGGTAACGGATCCTTTATAAGATGCAGACTTGGTAGAAGTCTGGCACTGGATCCTGGCTTTGGGTTTATAGCCTCACCTCTCTTCTTTTTGTTTCCTGTTAGTAGATGAAAATCTCAAGAGCAGCTTACTTCTCCTTTAGGCATGTCATGCATTATCTGCAGTTATGGATAATCCTCTTGAATGATAAGCCACATAAACCTCTTTGAGTGAGTTACTTTGGTTCATGTATTTTATCACTGCGACAGAAAAGTAATGATTACATTCTGAAACCACCAGTTGTGGTCTGTTCTTCATCTAACCCAAACAGAAGGCTATAAATATTCAGTTTATAATAGTACCCTTCATTATTTTCATAGTATAGGAGAAATCTGTGAGATTCTTTACATATAAGAATGCCTGCAAGTTTTTATATAATGGCACCTTTCCATGGAGAATGAAAATTAGATTACCACAGTAAAGATGAGGGGAAATGGTTATAAATGATTTATGTCCATGGGTTAATATTGTGAAATAGAGATAATTCACAAGAATAAAAGGAATGGGGGAAAAGACAAGGTAGACTAAGAAAAGGATTTATTATATGTATTGGGCTTTACAAATTACACTAGGCGCTAAATGACTGTTAATTGATTTTACTTAAGAAATTCTAAAGTAGAAAAAAATAAACAGTGAATATAACAATGATTTGTAAAGTATTCTTTGCTATGGACTTAGTTTCAACTAACACTTTAAATTTTTTAAGCAAATGTTACCTAGCCTATAGTATCTTTCTGAAGTGTCATTTTATAGTTCAATATCAATTTTATCCTCAAATAAAATAAATATTAAAGTATTGTTAAAAAGAAAGATACATATAGAGATGACATTTCCCAACCAAGAAATATCAAAGTGTTATATTATTTCTTATCTTCACTTTCTATTGGGAACATTCTAGTTGTACTTGGAATCTTAATTCCCTCTTTAATGTTGAATGAACAATGAAACCTTATCACTCTGACTGAGTCTCTAGGACTGCATACAATGGTAGTAAGGTGCCAAAACTGCCAAAGGGCACACAGTCTTCCTGGGATTGGTTTTACAGATATGGTCATGAACAAATTTTCACACAGCAATTTTCTATTAATAAAATAAAGCATAGGGATCTCTAGAAAGAGTGTTTAAAAAGTCAATGAGAAGGACAAGTAGACAAAGTAAAGCAATGTAAAACAGTGTTGGTTTATGTTTGGGGGAAACAAAGGTATCTCTGGTAGGAATCATAACTCAATGTTTGTTAACATGCTGGGGTCACTGTAGGGCAGAAAGGGGTAGAAGGAAGGAAGTTTAAATATGTTCCATTTTTTCCCAAAGTGGCCACTGATAGGAATTAAAGAATATTAGGTTATTGATAAATATGCTTTCATGCTGGCTTTTTCCTGGGGTCCATGAAATAGGACAGTTAAAATTCTAAAGAAGCAATGCTATATTACTTCTAAAACCAAATTACTATAGCTACTGGAGTTGCCATAGTTCAGCCAATAGAAGGGTTTTACAAAATTATGTGGGCCTGATTACCAAGGCAAGCAAAGTTTTTAATAAGATCACATAATTCTGATGCACATGAAATGCTCAAGAATATGGTTTGGACAGATACAATCAATACATATTATCAAATGTATAAAATTTTTCAAGACATGATATAAAATTATATTTTAGATAACTAGATAGTTCAAAAAGTTTAATTTGTAAAGTACCTGATTTACTTCAGATACTTAGACCTCAATAAATTTCTAGCACATCTAATCCCATTGTTGTAATGATAGAGGACAGAGATAGGAATGGTCTTGAAACTAACTGGTCATTGGACAAATCAATGTGATCATATTGATTGAAATTGTCAGGAGATGGGGAGGGTGGAAGGAAAGGGAAAGAAATAATGAATTAAAGAATTAAAGAGCAGAAAGTAAAGTCTATCTGTGGCTTTTATTCATACAGCCCTTTAATATACACCTACAAACACATGTACACAGGTACATATACCATATCCAAAAGCAGATAGGCAGAGAGAGAGAGAGAGAGAGAGAGAGAGAGAGAGAGAGAGAGAGAGAGAGTGAGAGAGGAGAAAAATGTGCGTTGGACTACAAAGAATATAAAGAAGGCAACACTCTAAAACCTAAATCTCTTCAGACTACAGTATACTCACATGACATTTTTGACAGTTTTGAATGTGTGATCTTGTTCAAAGTGAGATTTAGGAGGACTATAGCATGGACCTAATGCCACCCAGCAATTAAAACAGTGCTTAAATCAATAGAAAAATGGTGTTGCAAATGAGGAGATGAAAAAGGGGCTTTGAAGGCAACTGCTTTAGAATCCAGCCTGAATGTATTTTTTACTTGATTTTTTTATTGAGCTCTACATTTTTCTCTGCTCCCCTCCCTGCCTCTCCCCACCCACCTTCAGCCCTTCTCCAAGGTCCCCATGTTCCCAATTTACTCAGGAGATCTTGTCTTTTTTTACTTCCATGTAGATTAGATCTATGTAAGTCTCTCTTTGTGTCCTCATTGTTGTCTAAATTCTCTGGGATTGTGGTTTGTAGGCTGGTTTTCTTTGCTTTATGTTTAAAAACGACTTATGACTGAATACATATGATAATTGTTTTCTGGGTCTGGGTTCCCTCACTCAAAATAATGTTTTCTAGCACCATGCTGCAAGATTTAAGATGTCTTTTTTTTTTTTTTTTTTTTTTTTTTTTTTTCTGCTGTGTAGTACTCCATTGTGTAAATGTACCACATTTTTCTTATCCATTCTTTGGTCGAGGAGCATTTAGGTTGTTTCCAGGTTCTGGTTACGACAAACAATTTTGCTGTGAACATAGTTGAGCACATATCCTTGTGGCACAATTCAGCATCCTTTGGATATATACACAAAAGTAGTATTACTGGGGCTTGAGGAAGGTTATTTCCTAATTTTCTGAGAAAGCTCCACACTGATATCCAAAGGAGTTGTTCTAGCTTGTATTTCCTCCAGAAATGCAGAAGTGTTCCCTTTACCCCACAACTTCTCCATCATAAGTAGTCATCAGTGTTTTTGATCTTGGCCATTCTTACAGGTGTAAGATGGAAGTGGCTTGATACTATTGCTTTTGGACTCATGAAGACTGAAGTGATAAGCATGGTGCCTGCATGGATCTACATCGGGTCCTCTGTATATATGTCTTATTGTATTATGTTTTGTCATGTTTAATTGTCTCTCAGAAGCCTGTTTTTTTTTTATGAAGAGGAATGAATCAGGGTAGAAAAAAGGCGCAGGGGAGCTGGGAAGAGTGGAGGGAAGAGAAACTGTGTTTGGGATATACTATATGAGAGAAGAATCTATTTTCAACAGAAAGAAAACAATTAAGTTGACGGAAAAATTAATTTAAATGTATATATAGTACAAACACTAAATTGAAAGTTATAATGTGTACACTGAGGACCTGGTACAGACTCATGCACACCCTGTGTGTGTTGCCTCAGTATTTGCTAGTTTATGAGCTTTTATTATATTGATTTAGAGCATCTTGTTTCCTTTGTGTCCTCCACCACTCTGGCTCTTGTACTCTTTCTGAATACTCTTCTGCAGGGGTCCTTGAACCATGATAGAGAATCCTATTTAGAGTTGAGTGTTCCAAGGTATCTCTTTCCCTCTCTTTCCCTCTCTGTCTGCATAATATCTGGTTGTGGGTTTCTATATTTGTTCTTCATATGCTGCAGGAGGAAGAGTCTTTGATGATGGTGGAACAAGGCTCTGATCCATGAGTATAGCATAGGGTGCAAGTAGAACAAGTTTTTGATCTATGAGTATCGTATAGTATGTGAACAAGTTTCATGTACCTTCTCTTGGGCTTTTTTTTTCTTCTGTTGGTTTGTCTTTTCCAATTTTGATTTGATAGTTTATGTTTTATCTTATTCTATTCTATTTTGTTATATTTAAAAAAATACATGGATGAATGAATAAACAAATGAATGAATGGAAACCTAGCCAAAAGGGTAAAGGTTACCAACTAAAATGTCATTACCCTGAGGGAAAGAGGGTAAACCAGATTTTTCCAATGGAGTGACACTGGGTGTATCAACCACTCCAAGGTAGGCCTCATTCATGTTCAGAAATAGTTGACAAATATATAATGGACTGCATTGTTTTGGGGTGCTTTTATTAAGTTGCAGTTTAGTGGGGTTTTATTTTGTTTTTGTTTTTTTTTGCAGTGTTGTTTTATTTTCTTTTCTTCATTTTGTAAAGTTTTATTTGCTTTTTTGATAAAGAAGTTAGTTCAGCGAACAGGGAGGGGAGAGGAATTGAGGGAGGGAAATATTATAATAATAATATATTTAAATTATAAACTATTTTAAATAATAAAAATAAAACCATATAATAGTCTTCTACTTCAGAAAAAAAGAACTTAGGCAATTATATGAATATAAAGAGAGAAGACACCAGACCTATTAGCTATACTCATTGCAAATAAGCTCCCACTTATTCTATAATTCAGGTGATTTCTCTTAGTCTATCTGTGCATTTTTTGATTCTATGTGAATCTAGGATCAACCTCTTTTGTTCTATGGTCCTATCTGTAAAATAAATACCCTTATTTTTTCTCTTTCTGTTGCAAAAAGTGATAATGAATACGGCATTATAAGCACAGCCAAGAACTCTAAAGTGATGTATTCAAGTTTCAACAAAAATGGCTGTTGAATAATGCTTCTTAAGTACTGAGCCTGCTGAAGGTTACTTAAGGAGTTCTGGGTAGTGCTATAATGTGGGTGATGGATGCTCAGTCTATAGAGAACCAAATTTATTACATTTTACATTTAAATAGAAAGCCTAAAAAAGTAAATGCTGAAAAGCAGTGCCTATTTATAGTTTATTGGCACTGTAAAAACTTGTGAGGTTAGAGCTCTCTTTGGAAGAAGTATTTGTACCAGAAAAGAAAGTCGGGGTGTATTATACAAAATCCCATGGATAAATACCAAGTACAGAACCAACATTGTCCTAAATCAGAAGACTCATATTCTGCTGCAACTGATTGGTGAGTCTGGCACTCCCTTTTCAGTAATTTATCTGCATTCACCAAGTCTACCTACCTTAGAAAAATCTTCAGCTCTGAAAATAAAAATGAAGAATTTTTATGTTAATATTTTTATGATGATAATTATGTATAATTGTAATCATTCTTTCTTTGGACTGCCAACTGCCAAATAATGATATGGAGACTCCATATTTATTATGAAAGTTTGGTCTTAGTTTAGGCTGTTCCCAACTAGTTCTTATAACTTAAATTAACCTGTTTATATTAATTTACATTCTGCATGTAGCTAGTTACCTCTCCTCCATACTGTATGTACAACTTCCTCCATGTCTCACTAGTGTAATCTCTAACTCTTAGATCACTCCTAGAGTTCCTGCTCTCTCTGGAAGTCCTTCCTATCCTCTCCTACCTAGATATTGGCCATTCAGCTCTTTATTACACCAATCAGAAGGTGCCTAGACAAGCAAAGTGAAACAGTGGCACCTTTTCATACAAGGTAATCAAATGTCCTGCAGCATATAGTACAATACAGGAAAGAACAAGGAGTAAATCTTAAATCTAGAAAGGAGGTTGTGAGTGTAACTCTGTTGGGTATAGCCTGTGCACTGTGTACATGCAGCTTAGCTTTCTCCAACAAGGACTGCTATATGACTGTATTTAAGTAAGTAGAATTACTTACTTAAGGTATAAAGACAAATCAATAAAAGCCCAACATTTGCTTTTTAAAGCCGCCTCCATTTCTGCACTGATCAGTAGTTCAGTAAAAAAAAAAATGGATAAATAAAATGTGGTACATTTACACAATAGAGTATTACTTAGCAATAAAAAAAACACAATGACAACATGAAATTTGTAGACAAATGGATGGAACTAGAAAAAAAATCATCCTATATAATTTAACCCAATCTTAGAAAGACAAGTACAAACCTTCATCCAGTAACTGATGGAAGCAGATGCAGAGATCCACAGCCAAGCACTGGGATGAGCTCCAGGAGTCCAGTAAGTTAGGGAGAAGGAATTATAAGAACAAGGGTGGTCAAAATGATGATGGAGAAACCCACAGAGACAGACACCCTAGTTAGTGGATGTTCATGGACTCTGGACTGTGCAGTGGATTGCGATAAAGTACAATAAAGTAGTCCCACACTAGCTCAGAATGAAGTATAATAAAGGGTTCTTTATTTAGGGTTAGACTCTCAGAACAACAGTCATTTGTGTGAGCGGAAAACAGGAAGTGAATCCAGCAGCCAAGAGTGCAAGCACACATTTCTACATCTGTTTTTATAGTACCAAAGACCACACCAAAGGGGTTCTGCATCTCAGAAGCTATTGGCTGAAAGAGTTCCCACAGCAGGACTGACAGATGGGGATTCTGCATGTTGAAATAGGCACGGCGGGGCTGCGTCCCCAACACCCCGGCTGCTTGGCTAGCTCATGCCCAAAATAACAACACGCAAACTGTATTCATTTAAGAACTGCTTGGCCCATGAACTCTAGCCCTTACAGGCTAATTCTCGCACCTGGACTAGCCCATTTCTAATAATGTGTGTAAGCACCCCAAGGTGCGCTTACCGGGAAGATTCTAGCCTTGGTCCATCATGGTGTCTCTGCTCCAGAGAGCAGAACTGTCCGGGAGCAGAGCAGAGTCTGACCTCACTTCCTCTTCCGCCCAGCATCCTATCCTGCTTATTCCGCCCACCTATCTTTTAACCTCAGGGCCAGCAGTTTCTTTATTGCTCAGCCAATGAAATCAACAGATTGATATATGACACTCCCACATCACCTGCATGAGACTGAAATAGGACCTCTGAATATGGATGACAGTTGTGTTGCTTGGTCTGTTTGTGGGACCCTGGCAGTGGGAACTGGACTCATTCCTGGTGCATGAATTGGATTTATGGAGCCTATTCTCTATGGTTGGATGCTTTGCTCAACCTTGATACAGTGGGGGAGGGGCTTGATCCTACCTCAACATGATATGCCAGGTTTTGTTGACTCTCTTTGGGAGGCCTTACTTTTTCTGAGGAGTGGATAGGGGAGGGGAAGAGGAGGGAAGTGGGAAGAAGGGAGGGAAGGGGAGGTATGGTTGGTATGTAAAGAAAATATTAAATTAAAAAAATTAAATTCAAAATGTGAACAAATTGTCTTCCTATGTTAAAAATAAATAAACACAACCTCACTGAAATGAATAGAGAATTAAGTGCCAAATTAAATAACTTCATAACATAGCAGATCCTGGAAGACTGAAGGCAATTCTGTATTCATATTGAGGGAGGTAACCCAGACCCAGAAAGGCAAATATCATATGTACTCACTCATAAGTGGTTTTCAAACATAAAGCAAAGAACACCAGCCTGCAATTCACAATCCCAGAGAACCTAGACAACAATAGAGCCCTAAGAGAGATTAGATCCTACGTGGGAAGTAGAAAAATACAAGATCTCCTGAGTAAATTGGGTCATGGGGACCATGGGAGAGGGCTGAAGGGGAGAGGAGCAGAGAAAAATGTAGAGCTCAATAAAATCAATATAAAAGAAAACAAAAAAATGGGTTAGAGGCAAGATTAAGGTATGATACAGAAATCCAAGAATGTGTTTTTCCATTTTAAGTACCTAAAAATACTATGTCATGAAAAGTGTGAATTATTGGGTCTTGAGGTAGGGATGTTTCCTAATTTTCTGAGAAATAGTCATACTGATATCCAAAGTGACTGTACAACCTTGCACTCCCACAAGCAATGGAGGAGTTTTTTCTTTAACCCACATCCTCTCAGCATAAGGTGTCATCAGTATTTTTGATCTTGGCCATTTGCGACCCAGCAACAGCAATTTTGGGTATATACCCAAAGAATGCTCAATCATACCACAAGGACATGTGCTGAACTATGTTCATAGCAGCATTATTCGTCATAGCCAGAACCTGGAAAAAACCTAAATGCCCCTCTACCAAAGAATGGATAAGGAAACTATGGTACATTTATACAATGTAGTACTACACAGCAGAAAAAAAAATAATGATACCTGAAATTTGTGGGCAAATGAATACATCTAGAAAACATCATATTGAGGGAAGTAACCCAGACCCAGAAAGGCAAATATTATATGTACTCACTTATAAGTGGCTTTTAGACATAAGCAAAGAAAACCAGCCTACAATTCACAATCAAAGTAGTCAAGACTATAATTAGAATACCCACTGAAACACCTTACCTAAGCTAATGGGAGCTCACCAACTTCGGCCTGACTGTGAGGGAACCAGTATAGGTCCAAAGCAGACCCTCTGAATGTGGGTGACAGTTATATGGTTGGGGCAGACAGTGGATCCACCGGCAGCGAGACTAGAATTTATCTCTACTGCTTGTTGTTGCTTTTTTGAACATATTCTCTTTGTAGGGATACCTTGCTCAACCTAGATATAGTTGGGAGGGCCTTGATTCTGCCTCATACTAATGTGTTAGACTTTGTTGACTCCCCCATGGTAAGACTTACCCTCTCTGAGGAGTGAATGGAGGGTAGAATTGGGGGTAGAAGGGAAGGAAGGTAGAGGTTACAAGAGAAGGAGTGGGAGTGGGAATTGGATTTAGCATGTAAGAGGGAAAATATAGTTTTTTAAATAAATTAAAAATTTTAAAAAGTGGAAACAAAAAATCAACATAAATATGGAAAAATACATATGTAGTTTGGATTATATATACTATTATGTTTTCTTTTAATTTTTTTGACTGTGAATGAGCTAAGTACAGAAAGACATTTCATTGGACAGGCTGCTAAGCTAAACCAAAATATATATTTAAAAGTGTCTTGACATCTAAGTCTAAAGATGTGTTTCTTTGGAAAAGAGGTTCTGCTTTTTTTCACAGAAGATGAGAACCTGTAGATTTCTTCCATGCTAATATGGTTTGATAGAATAAGACACCCTGAAAGATCTCTGTGAACCCTAAAAATGTTTCTCCCAACAAAGAGCAGGAAGCAGTTTTGGAGAAGACTAGGGACAAATTCCCAAAATGATTGTTTATAAGTGTTTATTTTCTTTAAAAGGAATTGATTAGAAGTGATTAATGTTCACAATCAATAGTAAGGGGGGGATATAATATAAAGATTAATACTTTGCATTGATATAGATCTTGGTCTTTTGATACAAATTTAAGGTTGATTTGTTACACTGTGTATATGTGTTTCTGCTCTTGTGTAAGGTATTGTGTTTGTACATTACTTTTAAAATGGTAATGTGTAATTAAGAAATACAGATTAACAGATAGTCATCTATAATAGTCAAACTATTGTCATGTTAGTTAGGTTTTCTAGATGTACAGAGATATATTTCAGTTAGATAATCTATAACACTTCAAAGACCTATGGAATATGACATTTAAAATCTTAAAAGAACTTAGACTTTTCTTGACAGTGAGACATGTCTGTTTCTGGCACCACCAATTACTTCAGAGAGGTTGATGGACATTGAAGAAACTCATTGTAGAATTTGCCTTCAATGTAACAAGTTTAAACATTTGAGCAAGAAACTGCTCTTGCTTCAACTGCTTGACAGTATTTTGTATTAACTGGACATGTACGACCTACAGGACAAGGACAAGTGAAGTTTGCCAGACTGAAAAGGGCAGGATGGTCCTTCAGGGTTCCTGCCTCATAGTAGAAACTGCCAGATATTATGCAGGACACAAAGGAAAGTGACTGATGGCCAATATAGGCATGACAGGCTTTCAAATTTCCTGCTTCATTGAAAAGTCTGCCAGATATATGTAGGGCCTGTAGGATAAAGATTGATTCCCTAATGTTAGCAAGGAACTTTGAGTGACTGTCCATGCAGTGAGATGTCTCTGTCACTTCTATAGTTTTGGAAGTTGATTACAATGAATTTCTTATTTAGTTAAGTCATATTGTACCCTTTTGGAGTCTTTGATGGAGTTGAAGATAGATAGTTATAGTTTTCCTTAGATATGATAAAAAGATTAATTAGATACAAATATTGTAACTGTAATTCTTGCTTGATACCTATTTTGTTATACGTAATTTTACTGTGGTAAAGTTAGAACCTTCTTTTTTATTTAGACAGAAAATGGAAGATAATGTGGGATTCCCCTCTGTATGCTATGTTTTATTATTATTGGTTAATAAAGAAGCCGTTTCAGCCTCTGGTGGGGCAGAACAGAGCTAGGCTGACATAACTGAATAAGAGGAGAGTGAAGGCAGAGTCAGAGAGGTGTCATGCAGCTGCCAAAGGGCAGACGCCAGAATCTTATGAGTAGGCCACAGTCCCATGATGATGCATAGAAATGGGTTAATTTAAGATGTAGAATTAATTAACAAGAAGCCTGAGATAATAGACCAAGTATTGTAGTGTTGCAATTAATATAGTTTCTGTGTGATTATTCCGGTCTGGACAGCCAGGAACCCAAATTGCAGTCTCTGGTTACAGTGATGATATTCTCAATTGTCCCTACATACATAAGAAAATATGTATCATGCAGAATAAAAAGCAAGTTTTTCAGTGGATTTCAGAAGTCCTTGAAGCTCACAGTCCAGGGGATGCATTGAGGCAGTCACCTTAAAGTTGGAAAAATATATCTGATATTTTCTAAATAGAAATTAGAAGTTATAGCCCTTAAACATGTGTAAAGCTCTATACCTACAAATTTAGAAGTCTTTTTGAAACATTTGTGGTTCTATAACATAAGTCCATGAAGAAATCATAAAAATTAATAAACTACATGTGACTAAAAAATACTGTCCTAAATCTTTTGATGTATATTACTTTATCTTTTCACATGCTATAAATGTCTCTATGTAGAGGGTTAAACACCATAAACAAAGAAGTTAAGGTCTTCTTCATAGTCCTGTGAAAAGGCAATTCACTATGAACATCTAATCTAAAGTATTTAAATTTTCACCTTCCATCATTTCAGAACATGTCTAATGTGCCATCCTAGTAAGTGAGTAGAGCTTCATATAAATCTGATACTATGGGTACAAGACAGGTGAGTTCTGGGTTGAATGGCAATGCCAATAACAACACCCAGAGTCTGTGTCATTTTAGGTCTTTACTCCTGTAGCAACTATTGACCTATATACAACAAATGATTCTAGTGCCATTAAGGTTTGAATATAATGTGTTCCCCACAGACTCATGCATTAGCGACTGTTTGTCATCTGATGAGTTTGGAAAGATTTATAGGATCCCAAAGATTCTGACTTCTTCAATAGAATCCCTTCTTGGGTTCATTATTTGATGGTTTTATTAGAAGGTATTAGAAATTAGAAAGTATGACCTGGTCAAACTAAGTAGATCATTGGAGGGTGCTTTTGAAGAATATCTTACTTCTACATCCCCAATACTCTGTTGCCCTCTCAATCCTGAGGCTTTATCTAAGCACAGGTCCACATCAGTGAGAACATGAAGAAACCGCTGAGACCATGTGCCTAAAAAAGGCTTTCTCACTTCAACTATTTCAGGTATTTGTTATAGCTGACTGAACACAAATATGAGTACATGTATCCCTGGGCAAAGGTGCTAGAGAAAGTTCAAACTTATGCTCATTACACATCAAAAATGTGTGTATGTAAATCCAGTAAAAGAAACAAAAACAAAGAAGTCAAAAGGAATACCAAAGGTGAGAGAACCACATGCCAAGATACACCACTAGTAGATTACATGATAGAAAGTTGGATCAAGATAACAAGAGTAATATAATTCTGATTAGAGATTGTTTTACAAATGAAGATACTACAGGACATGAGGGAAGTAAATTTTATGTTAAAAATGAAAAAAGTATTAATTAGAAAAAAACAAACTGTTTGATCAATTCTATTTTCCAAAATTCACTTCCTCATCTCAAAAGTTCCTTGCTTTATTTCCCTACAGAATTATACAGTCCTTGCAGGATTACTCATATTCTTTCTCACTTCACCTACATAACTTCATCTCTGACTGTTAGCAAGTATGTGTTGAAATCTAGCCCAGTTAATAAATTCTTTTACCCCAAAAGGGGGAGAGAGAGATGAAAATTAGCAACAACAAATATAGGCAAAATATTTATTGAAGCTAGACCAGTTTTAGAATTATTAAAATAATGTAAATTTTCAAATTGCTGTTGACAGGGCCTCATGGAGTCCAAATTGGCTTTAAACTAACTATGCAGCTGAACACGGCCTTGAACTTCTAATCCTACTATTTCTGCATCCCAATGAAGTGTTGTCAATCAAACTCAGAGCTTACCTGAAGCTAAAAGAGACTCAACTGACTGGGCTACATCTTCATCTGGAGCCCAAGTTTAAAACATCCATTAAACATTTTTTGGTAATCAATTATGTTAAATAAATAATATAATTTTTGTTTTAAAAATACCAATTAAGAATTCTAATTTACAGTGCAGTAAAGACAATTCCATTCTTGCACATATCTTGTAATGAGAATAAAACACTGTGTAGGTCACTTTGGAAAACAAGCAAGCAAAATGGGAATACATTCTGTTATTCAGAAAACCATGGGAAAATTAAAAATTATTTTACCTCATATTTGATAAATAAGCACAAGAAAATAGCAAAACTGATTTCCTTCAGGCTTAAGTGGCAGTATATATCAGTAATCACAGCACTGAGGGAAGTGGAAACAGGGATATAAGGAGTGCAGGGCTATTCTTCACTACTTAACGAATTTAGGGCCAATCTGAGCTACATGAAACTGTCTCTAAAAAACAACAGCAATAACAAATGAAGCTCTACATTGAAAATTATTGGAAAGTACTTTCTTAAAAGTAATCAGAAATGGCATTAATATGAAAAATAATAGCTCATATTTACACAGGCAAAACTAATGATGTGAGCAATGATTGTTAAGGTATCCTGCTACCTGATTAAAGAAAATCACAGTATTTAATGACTTATAGTAGCTAAAAAGCAATACTATGCAACTTTAGTAACATCAAAAATTTTATATAGAGTGATGAAGACTTAAACAAGCAATGGCTAGTAGCTTCAATCAGTGTAATGCATTTTATTGCCTTTTTTTCTTAAGAAAAATGCTGGGACTCATTTGTTTTGAATAATTTTCACATTTTAGTCAAGATGACTCTAAAGTAATAAAAAGTTTCTAAAGAACACATTGCAGTATTACTCTCCTAGGGCAGTGATCACAGGGTGAAAATTGGAATAATCACCATTTTCCATTAGGTGTGTGTGCTTCAAGAGTGATTTAATAACAGGACGTGAGACCAATTGATCATCACTAGTAAGAATCTGTCCCTGCCAGTGCTACAGTTGTGTCTGTTCTAAGAAAAATAATAAATTCATCTCATATACACTTGCTCTAGCATAAATGTGTGTATTGCTCCATACTCTCAACAGTAACAGAACAACAATTTGGTTGTGCTCACCAAAGAATAAAATTACATGGGCATAGTTTTCATTTCCATATTAACATCCCAATTCACAAAGGAAATACTAATTGAACAATATATTTTACACAGTGTTACTAAGATTAATTAGAAAGAAAAAGTCTCACTGTCACTGGCTATAAATAATTTGGTTATTAAACTTGATTTATTGGTTACCCCCATAAATTTTGCCAAGGCTTTAGAAGATGTTTGGATTCCATATACGAGGGAAGAAATTTTTAAAGAATAAAAGAAAAGTAGCAAGCACATATTGCTTTTCAAAGCATGACTCATGCTGTTTGGAAGAATAGAGAAAAGGATAGGTCCTGGTAAACAAAATTCTTTTTTTTTTTTTTAAACAATCTGGAACATTCTTTTATTAGCTAAATCTACATTTTCAAAGACAGATGCATACACTATTCATATGCATCTGATAGCTAAAAGTGGCCCCTCATCAAATAGTTATTGAAAGGGAAGGAACAATTATAGTAACATAGGAAAATTAGAGCAAATAAACACAGTCTTCCCGGCCACTGAGGTGAAGAGCATTTCTTCCATTTGATGAGAGGCATGGGATACCTGACAGGTACTCTCAGGCTATGAGAATGACTCAAGAGAATTGCCTCCACAGCCAAGATTCAGTGATACATTGTTTTAAAATGTTGAACTACCAAAATGACAGTTTCCTGTTTTAATCTAATACGTTGTTGCTGGCAGGAGCGCTTTCATCTATTTGAGTTGTAGGTCCCTCCCAGGAGCCCTTTCGCCTATTTGAGTTGTAGGTCCCTATCAGCAGCTGTGCTTATTCTCCCACTGAGGACCGCAGTTTACAACAGAGATAAACGCTAATGCCAACCTTGAACCATTTATATGAACACATACAATATTAAAATAATTTTGATGGCATAAAGGTAAGGTTGTGCCTCAGGTAGTAATTGCAACTAAATTTTACCACCTGCCTGTAACACTACTTTAGGGAAGTTTTTGTTTGTCTTTGCTTGCCATTTCCTTTTCTATGACTACATGGATTNGAGGTCTGTAAAGAAAGCATCATCCCTTTAAAAATGAGATTTATATTAAGACCTTGCCCTAAATAGAAAAATTAACAAAATGAATCAAAGTCATGAACATGGCCTTCGCAGGTCTAAGCCGGATGGATTTCCACTGCGGGGAGAAGTGGACACAAGCCCCCATCCGAAATCCAGAAGATATCTGTAACAAAAACTGCTTGCAGAGAAAAATGTAGATTTCTCCAAAGAAATCTCACTAGGTATACAAACCACACTTAAGGGCTGGCCCCAGGCCCCACAGTAGATAGCCAACACAACAAGAACTCAATGGTACTTTTGGAGGTTTTTGTACTGTAAAACATTGTTTGAGAATTTTATTTTAACCTTACAGGTATTTTGTTTATATAACATGGTTCTGGATTCTGCGTTTTCAAAGGGATTCCTGTGTGCACAAACGTATGTGTCTTTAAGACTGTGTGTGTTTCTTCTGCTCTGTCTTTGGTTCCTTTTTCTCCTGTTTGTTTATTTGCTATTTTCCTATTCTCTTTTTTATATTTGTTTTTGTTTAGTTGCCTGTTTGTTTTCTAATGAGACAGATAGAAAGGACTTGGATGGGTGGAAAGGTGAGAAGGATCTGGGAGGAATTAAAGGAGGAGAAACAAAATTCTTAAGACCTATATTTATGACTAGGAGAACAAGTTTGAACTACCATGGGCAGGGCCTAACCTTGGCTAATGCTGGAAATGTGATGAGACTCTTAAAATGTGTAATATCAGCTATCCAAACATTGAATTTATGTCACTGTTTAATTTAATAATATAAAGCAGGACAATGACAACATCTGTGCCTTCTTAAAGTGCCAATAGACTGCTGGCTAGTTTAATAATTGCAGTAAGTGTTCATTAGTAGCTTTCTACCAAAGTGGTCACTTCACTCTCTTTTCTGTTCCTCACTGTATGAATCTTTCGAAATGAAGTCAGAAAGTCCTGTGACAGTTTGCACAAAAGTCATGACACAGCCTGATGAAGGAGCAAATATCCAGCCACCATATTCAGTGATGCTGAAGATGTATTAATACTTTAAGTATGTGTATCAAACAATGTGATTTTCTGTTTTTCCCAGAAATTACTCATTATTACATTTTTAATGATTTATTCTTTGTTCTACTGCCTAATGGAACACTGATTTCTATTTTCACAATACTAGAAGCCTAGTTTCAGAATGGGATTTTCAAATAATCACCAAAATACTCTATTTCTTTCTTTTGCTTATTTTTGTTTTTGTTTTGAATAAAAGGTTTCTCTATATAGCCCTGACTGTCCTGGAACTCTTTGTGTAGACCAGGATAGCCTCAAACTCAGAGAGATTCAACTTCCTCTGTGTTCCAAGTGAACAAAGTGCAGCACCACCACCTGAATAAATATGCAACTTTTAAACAGTAAATTTAAATTAAAATCTGTCCAAGAAAGAAAACTGAAGCTACTCACAATTTCACTGGCAACATTTAACAAACAGGAAAAAATTTTACTCATAATCTCACAAAATAAAAAATAAGGATCATTTCCTTACCATACAACCAGATTTGCCATTGACTGAACCACAAGAAAACAGTTTTAGAGAAAGATAAAAGTACAGCTAATGACACATATGAATACATATGCAAAAACCTTGCCCAAATAACATCAAACAGAGACTAAAAATAAGCAAAAACATAATATGTAAGAAAAGAGTGGATTGTATTCCAGGAATGTAAGCCTGTCTCAACATTGAAAAGTTAATGAATATTGTACATTATCAAAAGACCATGGGGTGAAAAGCACATATAATGAGCTAAATGAGGTCTAGAAAACACTGATATCATTCATTAAAATAAAAGGCACAAAAATATGACTACTAGGCAACTCTGTCAACCTGATTGACACTTTGTGAAAAAAAATGTATTTAGCTTCAGATATAAATTCAAGAGGACAAATAGTATCTCCTAGAGTTATAAACAGGCCAAGAATATGTTCTCTTGATACACTTCTTTAGTATTATACTGGATAATGTACGTGTGCATATATGTGTGTGTTTGTGTATATGTTTGTGATGTGAGATATCATTGGTTAATAAAGCAACTGCTTTGGCCCAATAGCAGAGCTATAGGGGAACAGAGCTAGGCAGGGAAAACTAAACTGAATGCTGGGAGAAAGGAGGCCAAATTAGAGAGAAGCCATGTAGTCCCACTGGAGACAGACACCAGAACTTTAGCAGTCTGTAAGCCACAGTCACGTGGCAACACACAGATTAATAGAAATAGGTTAAAATAATACGTAAGGGTTAGCCAATAATTTAGAGCTAATGGAACAAGCAGTGTTTTAAATGATATAGTTTTCTGTGTGATTATTTCAGGGCTGAGTAGCTGGTAACCAACTAACGGCCTCCCTCCAACACACACATGCACACACATGCGCGCGCACACACACATTTATATGAGTGTGTGTATATAAAACCTGATTATAGGAACTGTTTTACAAAACAGTATAGTTTTACCTTGGGCCTATGCAAGGAAACCAGTATTACAAAATGTGTTTAATTCCCAAAGACAAAAACATCTCATTAGTCTTCTTTTGGCTTCAGCCATTTTCTGTGGAACTTTGGCTGTGAGACAGCATGAGTTATCTATTTCAGGTAAAATGATAGGTATCAGTAGCAATCCTACCTGAATGTGTGATTAGGAAAAATCATATATACACAAAATGTTAACTATAAGGGGTTTGGGATATGTTAATTAACTTGATTACAGTAATCAGTTTATAGTGTATATATGCCTATCAAATCATCTTTTTGTATGCTTTAAGTATGTACAATTTGAATATCTCAATTATGCCTTAAAACAGAAATAACATGGCATAAAAATATCCCAAATAACAGTCACAAAACCTTATTTCTGATATGTTTGTAATTTAATTTTCTTTTCTTTGGGGGTATATCTACCTGTTTAGGGTATGTGAAAATAGTTTTCTGATTTGAAAAGATGCATGTAAGAATTTCATATGCATTCGCCTACTACTATACTAATAGTTAGCTTTATTAACTCATTATTCTTCAAATAAAAATAGTTACTCTTTGTCTCACCTACTTTATTAGCTCTCAAATTTTAGTGTGCATGGTAATCAACTACAGAGCTTTCTCCAAAACAGACACTGTCATTCCACTCCAGTGGAGGGGTATAGCAGAAAATGCGGTGATTGTTGCTGGTCTCTGAACAAATTTTGAGAATGACTTCTGGAGTGCATTATTGTGTCTTTGCCACTAGAAGATGTATGTGCAAAGGGAGAGAAAGCTTGGTATCTTCTTACCTGAGTTTTAATACACTAACAAGCAAGAGCAAAAATTAACCAAGAATGCTAAGAATAATTAGATAATGTGATCTCTTTTAAAACATATCACAGTTTATGGTATATTACTAAGAGATGACATATTAAAATAGTCTCTTCTTCTAGATCTACTTTTTATTTGTGTGTGTCTTGTGTACACGTGTAGAAGAGGGTATCCCTAGAGCTGGAGTTAAAGAGAGTTATGACCTGTCCATTGTGAATGCTGAGACCTGAACTTTGGTCTTCTGCAAGATCACCAAGGAAATTTAACTCCTTAATTCATTTCCCAATTCTTCTTCTGTATTATCAGAGGGTTATTGAATCCACTTTTACAAAGATATAAATCATGACTTTTTTATAATCATAATATTGTGAAATAGTCATGATACTTTGGGAGCAAGTCTAGCTGATTTATTTGGCTCACTGAGATGTTTCTGTTCTCATTTAGGACTCTTATTTCTCCCATGAGAGAGGTACTAACGTCCATCTGATTAACAAAGGAGAAAATGATATAGGCAGAGAATTATATAGTTTGATTCAAAGCTAGAGTGTCTTCAAAGGGAAAACACAAATCCTTTCAGTACTTTTGATATGTTCCTTAACATGCAAAACTGTAGCATAAATTAACAAAACCTTGTTTCTGTTGAAGTGGAATTACAGATACACTATGTAAGGACAGTAGAATTCTTCAGCTTTGAAGCAGTTAGCACAGCCGACACAATTTTCTGTTTTGTATGATATTGACAAATTTAAAACCAACAGTTATAGTATACTCAGAGTTGTGATTTTGATTTATATAGTTTCTATCATGTGTTTTTAGCTCAGTAAATATTAAATTTTTACATTTATTTTCACTCCAATAAGAAAATAAGTAGAGTTATTCACAAAATTCAAGCAATCAGTTTTCTATATATTATTGGTATCTTTCCAGCTTGACAGGAAGATGGAATTAGGAATTAGTATTTGTTAAAATATATGACCATAACTATGTACCCTTATCTTGGCCCAAAACTCCAGCAGAAGCCTTCTGCTTGATCAGATGCTACGCTGGCCACCAGAAGCCCAGTCTCCAACTGAGGTGTAGAACCTCTAGTCAACCACAGACCACTTCAGCCAGAATACCAGAATGGAAATAGAAGCCAAGGAACAAAACACATATCAAACAAAGATAAACTCAGAAGTTGGCACCTAGACCTATAATTACCCCAAACCCAGATGCTTAGATTCCAGTGTAAGAACACAATCAATAACAATCAAGGCAGTATGTTACCACCAGATCCCAGCTATCCTTCTATAGCCAACCTTGAATATTCTAGCACAGCTTAAGAACAAAAAAATGTCTACTTCCCATAGCCAAGAGGATAACTATATGGTTTTCCTTGGGTTCACCTTCTTATTTAGCTTCTTTAGGTTTACCAGGTATACACTTTGTGACCTTTATTTATGGCTAGAAACCAATTATGAGTAAGTACATCCCACGGAGGGGAGAGGACCTTGGACTTTCCACAGGACAGGGAACCCTGACTGCTCTTTGGACTGGAGAGGAAGGGGGAGAGGAGTGGGGGGAGGGGGAGAAAGTTGGGAGGAGGGGGAGGGAAATGGGAGGCTGGGAGGAGGTGGAAACTTTTTTTTTTCCTTTTCTCAATAAAAAAAATAAAAAATTTAAAAAAAGAACAAAAAAATGCAAAGCTCTTTTTCCTAGTTGCTTAGACTAGCAGAGCAATTTGTCATTGATCATGTTTCTTATATAATAGAAATTTGTTTTAATAAAAATGGAGTTGGGATGTCCAGTGATATATGTGACTGCAAGGCCTATTTTACCTGTAATCTCCTCTATTAGCTTGTAGGCAGCAGCCATTTTGATGTTCCAATTCTGATGACCTCATCTAGCTCCTGTTGCATTCCAAAAGTCCTGCTTCATAACACCATTGCACTGGGGATACAGTTTAAATATATAATTTGTGTGGAAAACACATATTCAATATATAACATGTTTCCTTCACATTCCCAGTCCCCACTAATGCGCACAGAGCCTTTATGTTTCAGAATTGCACACTCAGTAGTTCTGGTGATTTACTGACACTGTTCTCCTTCCACCACTTCTCTTGGCATGGGTGTTACACTACCTCAGTTATGAGAGTTGACACTGATGCTTACTGAACCACAGCAAAGTTAATAGAAAAGTGAGCTTGGGTATCTGCTCTGATTTGGTTGACACTAGTGATGGATGCTGAGGTTTGGATATGCTATATTCTTCTTAAAGGTTGGGTACCAAAAAACTGGTCTATAGAAAGAGATAAGACTCATTGATCTTCTCCCAGACCTGTGATCTACTGTTGATAAACCCAATCTTATGCACATTTTACTATGTTTAGCTATAATTGCTGAAAAGTTATGATTGGATTGGCTGAGTCATGGTGAAATGACATTTCACAATATTTCTTATTATTTTCTACATAATGTATTTTTTATGCCCTCTCTTCTGTAATTATCCCTGATACTTATCGAAAAAGTTTAAATGTCTTTGGGGGGCTGAAATTCAATCATCATGAATTCTTCATCTGTGTATGCTTTGAGGAGACCAAATTCAAATGGGTAGACCCAAACCAATGGTCACAGAGAGGATACTGTTTGAACTCAATTTGTCTGAAAAACTGTTTGAGGGAATTGTAGAGAGGAGTGGGGTCAATAACAGTGAGAAAGAGACTAGAGTGGATAAGAGAGTCCAAAAATCAGAATGTACTTTCTACATGTATGAAATTATCAAAGAACAAAATCAACAAACATTAAAAATGCAAATATATAAAAATTTAAAGGCAATTTAAAAAATCTACTACTCAGGTCAGTATATTTATGTTCAGAGCTTTTAGAAATTGAGGGATCTAATCTGAACAATGGATAAAATCATCAGTTTGTCTATAATTTGATGCCATTATGGAGAGTTGGTCCCTGGTTGGATGAAGCAAATGTAGTTGTTTGGAGGCCTATCATTGGGGCTCTATCTTAGTCTCTGTGTTTTCCTTCAGTATCTCTGCTTCCTGACCACCTTGCGGTGAGCTTCCCTTTTCATTTATTTATTTATTTATTTATTTATTTATTTATTTATTTAAGATTTCTGCCTCCTCCCCGCCACCGCCTCCCATTTCCCTCCCCCTCCCCTGATCAAGACCCCCTCCCTCATCAGCCCGAAGGGCAATCAGGGTTCCCTGACCTGTGGGAAGTCCAAGGACCACCCACCTCCATCCAGGTCTAGTAAGGTGAGCATCCAAACTGCCTAGGCTCCCCCAAAGCCAGTACATGCAGTAGGATCAAAAACCCTTTGTCATTGTTCTTGAGTTCTCAGTAGTCCTCATTGTCCACTATGTTCAGCAAGTCCGGTTTTATCCTATGCTTTTTCAGACCCAGGCCAGCTGGCCTTGGTGAGTTCCCGATAGAACATCCCCATTGACTCAACCCCGCAACTGACAAAGGCCTGATCTCCAAAATATATAAAGAACTCAAGAAACTAGACCGTAAAAGGCTAATCAACCCAATTATAAAATGGGCCACTGAGCTGAACAGAGAATTCTCAACAGAAGAATTTCAAATGGCCAAAAGACACTTAAGGTCATGCTCAACTTCCTTAGCGATCAGGGAAATGCAAATCAAGACAACTTTAAGATACCATCTTACACTTGTCAGAATGGCTGTGCTTCCCTTTTCAACACACATTTCCAAGTCCATAGCATCTTGTCTTATCTTAGGAGCAAAACATCAGGGCATGCGAGCCTTCATCCAAAACCTCTAAAATCAGGGGTAAAAGATCAATTTTCCTTTCTTTTAAATTGTTTCTTTCAGGTATCGTCACATGAACAAAAATGGAGCCAGTATTTTTGGACATTACTCCCTATACTGGGTTGCCTGGACCAGACTAATATATGGGAAGGTGGTTAGTCTTACTGCAACTTTTATATGCTATGTTTCATTGATACTCAGGGAAGACCTGTCCTTTCCTAAACAGAAACAGAAGAGGAGTGGATCGGGAGATACGAATGGGAGTAGGGGTAAGGGGATGGACAGGGAAGAGAGGAGGGAGGGGAAACTGTGGGCAGGATGTAAAATAAATAAACAGAGATAAATAAATTACATACATAAATAAATTTATATTAAGAAAAGAAAATAATTATTAATATAATTGAAAGGGCTTACAATAAAGTGTATTCCATGTATGTGTATTTAGACATTATTAAAATCATAACCCAATCCTTAAAAAAAAATCCAATGAAGATTGCATGTGAATTTTAAGCACAGATGAGATTTCCACTAACTAGAATGCAGACTACTCATATAAGAGCATTGGAAGAAATTCAAGAAAACCTGCCACTGAACCCAGGTGCAAGTCCATTCAGTCAAACTGATTCTTTACTAATCAGTTTCTTTTGTGGTCTAGCAACTTAAATATTAACAGAGTCACAGATGTCAATTTTTCAGCCTATATTCCAAGAAATATGCCAGACTCTTAATAAAAGAAACGAAAATAAAATAGCCAATACAAACGCAGAGGGTCCATTAGCTCCATAAACAGTTTACCAACATAAAATACGTGCTTTACTTCCAAACAATAAACTTTGGCAGAACAGCTGAAAGAAACTCAGTCTTATCTATGTTTATTTCATGATTTCACATTAACAACCTTAAATAAACCATGCTGGTAGAAACATTTACAAGATTGAATTTGAAAATGCTATTTTCTGTAAATTGATGGAGTGAAAAGGCAGCAAACCAGAATTCCAGTCTTCTTTCCATGACTGACAAGAAGACACCAGTTTATTACAGTGGGTTCCGTGGCAGTTGAGGAATGCCGGGAGGGAATCAGAATATGCTATGCAGAGAGAACTTGGGTATGGAGAGTTTATTTAGGAAGGAGGTATTATGAGGGTGTGGAGGCAAAGAGAGAAAGATAGAGAGGGAGACAGAAAGAGACAGAGAAAAGGAGAGGGAAGAGAAGAGGAAAGGGGAGAGAAAGACAGAGAGCTGCCTCTTCACAAGGCAGAGAGGAGAGGGGGTACATAAGAGCTTGGCTCAGCTGGCAGAGATAGGCTTGGGGTGACAGAGCTTGTCTCTTAAAGGGACAGGGTACTGTCAGGTTTGTCCTGCCAGGGAACAGGAAAGGCAGGCATAATCCTAACATTCTCGTCCCTCTTTTGACAGGTATAGGAAGACTGCTTCCTCCTGATTTTTGGGCATCAAAATCTTGGGAGACCTGAGAAAGCTGGGTTGGTGGACATGTCCTGGGGTATCTGGTTGCTTCACTGCTGTGTGGCTCTGTGGAACTGTCTGGTGTCTCTTGGTCTTGCTGAGGTTTTGGCAGAGCAAAGGATAAGGTTCAGTTATCTATATTGCTTGCGGGCTTGAGGAATACAAAATATACCCAGAACAGAGGGCTATTTGGTGAGCACCATTAACCTAAAGGAATGGAAAAATGTAGTCAAAAAGCTGTTCTAAACCAGAGTGATTGGACACAAAGCAATAGCTAGGTAATGACTGTGATTCTGACATTTTTATTAATTTTTATTTATCCATTTATTTTACGTAGCAGCTACAGCTTCCACCTCATCCTCCCCTGCTCCCAATCCTGAATCCATTCCTTTTCCATCTCCACCCAGAAAAGGACATGTCTCACATGACCATCAATAAAACATGACTTATCAAGTTGCAGAAAGACTAAGAACCTTCCTGTGTATTAAGACTGAGCAAGGTATAGAGTCCCCAAAGAGAGTAAAAGAGTTGGAGACAGTTCCTGTTCCCACTGTTAAGAATCCCACAAGAACACCAAGCTACACAACTGTAACATAAATGCACAGGGCCTAGGTCTTACATTTTTAAGAAAACATTGTGTATGTAATTTGAAGAAGCTTGGTTGACTTTTCAATATAATGCAGTGAGCTATTCCATGAGACTACAATTCCAGGGAGGTCAGTGGTCTTTCAGTGTACAGGAACTGGGATCTCATACCTTAGAACTGATGAAAGGTCAGGGTCCCAAACACCAGTTTATAAAATATCTATTACTATCACTTTATCTCTTTCCTAGCTAAAAGCTTGAGTTTTCTTTTAAAAGCTCTGTAAAGATATATGAAAAATTCCTTAGCAGAAGGGGTAAATTTCTAACATTGCCACAAAGTTTAAGAAAACAATTTTTTTTTATTTATTTATTAAAGATTTCTGTCTCTTCCCCACCACCGCCTCCCCTTTCCCTCCCCCTCCCCCGGTCAAGTCCCCCTCCCTCGAAAGCCCAAAGAGCAATCAGGGTTCCCTGCCCTGTGGGAAGTCCAAGGACCACCCACCTCCATCCAGGTCTAGTAAAGTGAGCATCCAAACTGCCTAGGCTCCCACAAAGCCAGTACGTGCAGTAGGATCAAAAACCCATTGCCATTGTTCTTGAGGTCTCAGTAGTCCTCATTGTCCGCTATGTTCAGCGAGACCAGTTTTAACCCAGGCTTTTTCAGACCCAGGCCAGCTGGCCTTGGTGAGTTCCCGATAGAACATCCCCATTGTCTCAGTGTGTGGGTGTACCCCTCGCGGTCCTGAGTTCCTTGCTCGTGCTCTCTCTCCTTCTGCTCCTGATTTGGACCTCCTGAACATTAAGCTTCATCAGGCGATGAAAGGAGACAAGAGACAGAGACCCACAGTGAAGAAAACAAAATTTTATAGTTTCATTCAATATAGAATAAATATTATTTTTGATGAAGAATTAAAGAATATTATACCCATATAAATTACTATGCAGGAATAAGCAAACCAGCTAATTTCTTACAGCCTCATTAGAGATCCAGTGAAAATCTTGTTCCAGTTGCGCTCAATGCAGATTTCTCCAATTTTCATAATATGGAGATATGATGTATATTTTGAAAGATGCTAACAAGGCATGGAAATAATAATAAGTAATCATACATTTAGACATACACATACTGTACATGCCAAAGTTTGCCATGGTCACTAAACCATTACAAAAAAAAAAAAAAAAAAAAAAAAACAATCTCTTGAGACAAAGAGAGCAGCACAGAGTCTTCCTCCTTCCTCTCGTATTTACAGATTTTTTTGGTCTCAAAAAGTCTGAGCAGGAAAGATGTGGATGGGAAAGTAATGACCCTACAGAACACAACTACTATCAATAACACAAGAAAGAACTGTGCTGGCTAGTTTTTAATGAAAAGTAGATAAAAGTTAGAGTCATTTTGGAAGAGGAAAACACAATTGAGAAAATATCCCCACCAGATTAGCCTGTGAGCACCTAAGGGACAATTTCCTGATAAAAGATTGCTGTGGATGAACCCATTCCACAGAATGTCATACTGTAATCCAGGGGACTACAAAAAAGAAGGCTGAGAAGTCATGAGGAGCAAGTCAGTGAGTAGCATTCCTTCATGGTCTCTGTATCAATTCCTGCCTTCAAGTTCATGTCTTTAGTTCCTACCCTGACTTACACAATGATGGGCTATAAGCTGTAAAATGAAATAAAACACTTCCTTTCCAAGTTTCTTTTGGTAATAATGTTTAGTAGAGAAAAAGGAACCATAAATAAGGATCAAGAAATAAATAAAGATAAAAATAAAGAAAAGAGGCAAAAGGCAGCAAGCGAAAGAGTAAAATAAAATCATGTATAAACGATAGACGTTATTTTATTTGAAACTTTTCTACATGATGTGGTAGGGTTAATAATTACTAACAAGAATTCCATGCTGACTTTAAAAATTAGTCCTGAGAGACACAAACAGCTGATAAATAAAATGTGACATCTAGACTTTATAGTATTTTTCATTTGACAACTATGACAAAAAAAAAATTCTAGATTGTAAATGGCAGGCCCAGGAGACAAAATGGATTTCTGTGAATGATACCACACCAAAGCAATGCATAAAATAAACATAAATAAATAAAAAGTGAATAAGCAAACACACAGGAAATCGATTCTGCTCTCAGTTTAGTATCCTTCTAAAATAGACTTTGTATATTTTAAAATGTTTTCTTTGATAACATTGAAAATAATTTCAGATTGAAGAATTTTTTATAATGAAGCAGGAGTTTCAAGATAGATGACCTATCTATTCTATTGGTTGTCCCTTTCATTGACATGTAGGCAGTAGTTGTCACGAGGGTTCCAAGTTGCCAAAAAGGTTGTTTCCTTAACTTTAAGGAATTATCTTATATGAGAAAATGGAATGTCAATTTATTAATTAGACAACATAATGAGGTAGAAAGTCACAAAATGTTAATTAATCTGAATCTTCTCTGTCAGTTAATTCACTGCTTTTCATACAGCAATTTTAATAAAATTTGAGTTTACTTATAAATATTTTGTGCTTGAATATATTGAATTCTTAGAAAAATAAAAGACTTCTAATAGATAACTGAGTAGAAATCTACTATCTTCAAAAGGAAGAGATACTATTATCAATTTGTCAGATTATTTTCCCTATATTTATAATTTTATGTCGGTGTATCTTAAATAATAAATAACAGAAACTAATATTTTTTCAAAGGGGAAATAAATGTCAAAGGTATAAAAACCTCTATGGTAATTTTCATTAATGATTTAAACTTTAGTGTCAAATATTTAAAACATAGTTTAAATGAAAGTAAACAAACATGCATTTAGCATGATTGAAGTGGCATTTTTCCAATGAATAATTTTCTTTAAAAGCTTGCTCAAAATATATTATAAAAGCTTTAGTAAGCCTCTATTATTGCAATGCTTTTCATCCATGTTTCTAAAAGGCACTTCTACTTCTTGACATTTTTCTAAGGATTTTATATTTTTAAGTTAGTTTTATTTACTACATTTTAGATATGTGAATATTTATATTATCTGTACTGATAATATTAACATGTACAACTTTTAAATTTTATGATATAAATATGTTTTGAATATTGGAAAATTTTATTATTGATTTTGTCACAAAATTACAAATTAACAAATGCATGAAAATATAAAATTAAAGATGAGCAAATTTATTTTGATTAGCATTTAATGGTAGCAAAATATAACATCAAGTTGATAAGAATCTCTTTCTTATTGTGAAGTAGCTACATGGTAAATTGTTTTTATATTCTTGTTGGATATTTTAAAGTATAATATGATTTGATATGCATTAACACTGCAAAATAATTACCACAGTCTGGTTTATTATCCTATATTTATCCCTTTAGATGTGTAAGGTTCTGACCACACAATGCCTAATTCACTGTTCCACTATAATTAGGATCACTACCATGAGTGAATACATTTTACATTGTAAATAAAAAGTTCACCCAAATGACACCCTCCAAAATTTTTATTCCTGCCCCACTTGAACTCAGGTCACAGGACATACACTGAGATCAGTTCTCCAAAAGACTCTTTAGACATATTTTGACTATAAGAGATGGACTGATAATCGGACATCTATTTGGAAGATATTTTCAAGTATTTGACTGCACTGTTTACATAAGCCAGTAAAGTCCTTTGAATTGATTCAAAAATTCTGTCTTTCAGACAAAAAGATATGTGATAGATCGAAGGTGGATAATAGATACTGGATATATGATAGATTGATGGTAGACAGAAAAATATAGTCATTCACTTCAATGAGAGATTTTGACATAACCAATGTTGAAAATTCATTAATTGACAAACATTTTGATCCACTCATTGTAAATTTATACATACAATATTCACAGCTATTGAATAGTTTTTCAAACATGGAAGATGATAATAAAACATTTGATATAAATTAATTAGTAATATTGTTTATGTGACAATCTTGACCTTTTTCAGATCATTTATCTGTACAGGTAAAAAAAAGTATATTTGAGACTATTTACTAATATAATTTGAAATATATCATCATAATTGCTTTTCTTTCATTGTTGAGAGGAAGGTGAGGGGGGAAGTAATGTAATGAATCATGTCTTAAATCTAGGGTACTGTCTTTGATTTAAATTTTCTGTGGGATCTGGAAAAGATTATTTGGTCTCTTAAATCCAGTCATAAAGATGTTTCTACTCCTAGAGGATCACCAGGTCTCTCTACCCGAGAAAAGCAGATGATGAGCCAGTAGTCAGTCATGCAGTCCTGGCTTTATTCTTCTAAAGGGCCCTAGTAATGAAAGCCAAGCCAAAATGGTAAGTCTGTCCCACAGATAGATTTTTGAAAGGATGGTCTCTGGGTGCTGGTGGCTAATAAAGATATTAGATGAGAGGCAGTCTGATGCCTTCTGTGCTCTAAGTTAAACATCACCTAAACCAATTTCTCTTCCCACCCCCTTTTTCTTTCTCATCTCCTATTTGATAAGAAGAAGCTTTATTAAGTACATTAAAATGGATCAATCGACATAGTTTTTATAGGAAGCTCCTTTAAAACAAAAGCAGATTTAACTATGTGAAAACAGTTTGATCAGTTGCTACAAAGGCTCTGGAGATGCCTTCTCACTATCTGCCTAAGGTCATCATTGATTAGGATCTGATGAATGTCATTGTGAAAACATGGGTTGAATAAAGTATTGCTTTCAGGATTGCAAACTACAACCTCTGAAGACCAGACCAGTAAAGGCTATAATATGAAAAGTAATTAAAACTCTTTTTTTTCTAATTGTGTATTTGATTATTTATTTACTGACTAAATTTCATTGTCTTTCCTTTATCTAAAGCAAAACTGCAAGGAGCAGGGCCAATGTGTCATTGTAAAAGTTTTTCCCGAGGCACCTAAGCATGAGAAGGCTAAGATAGGCCCATGGAGTAGACACATATGTTATAATCATTGTTCAGACTGAACGTACACTGCTGAGGGCTGTGAGTTCAATGGAAATGAATAAACATAATTTTATTAAATGTCTTTAAACAGAAGCACACTCAAAATTAGTGCATGTATTGAGGTATTGATGAAACAATAATTTCAGGCTTATGGGACCTGGCTCTGTGTCTCCCTGAGTAATGGTTCCGTAGCACTGAATGGCAAGGAAAGGCCTTTCTATATGTTAAGATATTAGTTCTTTAGCTCATTGAACAAACATGAAACACAGAAAATAAAAATGTCTGAAAGTATTTTTGGACTATATTATAAAAGAAAATGGCTCCTAAATTTAGGTTTTCTTCCTATCACCAAAAATAAACCATCTAACTTCTCTGTGCATACTTACAAAGCTGAGACATTTATTTTAGCTTCCTTCTAAGAAAGAAATTTTTAGCTACTTAAAACTAGAAAGGTTTAGAAATGTTAAAAGCATAAAAATGAAAATCAAACATTGATCAATGTGTTAAAAATTATCAGTTTCCACTATAGTAAGATTTTACAAATGTAGTGAAAGTTAATTTTAGTGTTTGATGTAATTGCTTAAGAATTGGTATTTACCAATTATGAAAATAACAATTTACTTTGCATTAGAACAGCACAGACAACAGCTACGTGTAGGATCTCTTAACCTTCTGCCTTCTGATAAAGCAAGGAAAACAGACTTATTAAGGGGTGATCGTGCTTGTCAATTTGAAAACTAAAAGTTTGAAATTGAAATTAATTTAGGATACAGATTAATGAAAATAAAAATGATTCATTAAAAGAAAACAACTAACTTAAATAAAGTTCATTCTACAAATATAAAAGAAACCTGAAGAGTGGAGCCTTTCAAGACCTTTCCTATCTAAATTTTGTCAGCACAAGTCCCAGTGAAGCCTCCAGTTTCATGAAAGTATTGTTTTACTGAACGTATATGTCCCCTTCCAAGCTTACTACTGCTATCTAGAGAAGAGAACTTCTTGAGGTTTGTATAGCGACTGCAATCTCTAGGGGAAAGGATTATATTTCTGCAAGGGATCATAAGAAAACTGCCAAGAAGGGATAAGAAGAGATCTTCAGGAAGGTGTCTATGCTGTCCAAACACCAGGGAAAGAGGTATATGATGATCAGTCCTCCGAGATAGCTTCATACAGTTTATGAGAAGAAAGAATTAGAAGATTCTGTTTTTTAAATAAGAATGAAGTGTTCTAAATAGAGGGCCTCAGGACTCCTGGATTGAGCAATCAGTGAGAAGACATTCAGATTAAGTGTGTTTCTTGCGATATGCTTTGGTTTCAATGATAAAAGTTCATCTTCTAGAATAATATTTTTTTCAGAAATATACATGCCCAAAACAACCTAAATTCCTGAAACATGTTCTTTTTGTGTTATTATATTTTAACTTTAACATAGCATAGTAAAAGTACATAAAACAGTTATCAAGCAAGAATTACAGTTACATCTATTTTATCTTTTTATCATAGCTAAGGAAAAGTATTTTATTAATATATATTCTTCAACTTCATCAAAGACTCAAGAAGGATATAATATTACCTAAGTAAACAGGAAGAGCATTGTAAGCAACTTCCAAAACTCTAGAATTAACAGAGACATCTCACTGCCTAAACAGTCACCCAAAGTTCTTATGTACTATTGGGGAATACATCTTCAGCCTATAGACTCATAGTATCCGAAAGACATTTCCTTGAAGCAGGAAACTTCTAAGACATTTCTGCCTATATTGGCAGTTTGCCAGTCACTTTCTTCTGTGTCCTGCCGAATGTCTGTCAGACTCTTTCAGAAAGCAGGATCCCCAAAAGATTGTATCACCTTTAGGCAAATTCAGCAGTCATTTCTCTGTGGACCTTCAAGTTCATAAAGCAGTTCAGGCAAGAGCAGTTTCTTGCCCTAATGGCTAGTAAACTTCATTAGCAGCCTCTTTGATGCCCGTCTTCCTCTTGAAGCAATTGGTGCTGCCAGGAGCAGATGTGTCTCATTGTCATGAAAAGTCCTAAATTCTTAAAACATTTTAAATGCCATATTCTGAAGGTATCTGCAAGATTTGAAGAATACCTATCTAATTGAAATATATCTCTATATATCTAGAAAAGGTAGGTAAATGACTACAAGTTTGACTATAATAGACAATTATCTATTAACTTAACTGCTTAACTATGCATTTTATTTTTAAATGAACTACACAATTACAATACCTGAATCAAGAGCAGAAATATAGATATAGAATAACAAAATTGATCTTAAATTTGTATCAATAAATCAAGACCCGTACCCATGCAAATCTATAGCATATCCTCCTTTCAATGTAAACAAACCTTTATAAACAATATTTGATAATTTGAGTGTAGTTCTCTAGATTACTTCCTGCTGATTGGAGACGCTGTTAATCAAGTCTTTTATGTTATATATCTGGTGTGTTAGATTTATCTAGTCAGTGGTTGAGCGAAGGCAGCCTCCTTTAACAATTAAATCATTAATTTTTTTCCCTTTCAGTTTTTCTCATATATTCCCATTTTGGCCAACAATGAGCAGTGGTAGCCAAAAGGGTCTATTTATTTATCATATATGATATTGTTCTAAGGCTATGGTACATAATTATAAATGAATATAATTTGGATTCAGTTATCTCCTATAAAATGCTATGCTAAAATAATAACGTTCCATTCTGCTTATAGAAAATGGACACATCCCTATCTCTCTGATGATTTCTGTGAAGACGGGGGGTGGGGGTGGGGGGGTGTCAAATGCCAGGTGTGCTGGAGCATATGTGCAAAATGCTAGAACTAAGAAGGTGGGAGAAGAAGGAACAGACATATTGACTGCAGAGCAAGTTGGAGGCTAGTCTTGGGGACATAAGATCTTGTCACATAAAACAAAACAAAAATAATGACAAAAGTTGTTGGGAGCAGTGAGACCCCAGATCCTGAATTTCTTGTAATCCCCTGATCTGAGTGCCTACAGCTGCTCTGAGCACGAGACCTTCAGGAGTTCCTGATGGCAGGAGAGTGGTTTCTGGTGGGTTTGGCTGGGGCGTGGCTGTCTCTATATAATCTGCCCCTGAACACAATAAAGGAGCATTCTTGGGGAATTCAAGGATGACCCGTGTCGCTGTCTCTCTGTCTGTGTGTGTCTGTGTATTTTAACCTCCAGCCCCTTGCCCGAAGCTCGCGAACTGGGTGCCAGCGCACAGAGCGCAGACACGGGGGCATTGCGCGCGGCAAAAGTAAGAAAGGAAAGAAGAAAGGATAGGAAATGTTGGGCTAGTATATGTTAATACCCCCATTTATTGTTTGACTAACATCTCACTTCCTCTCCCTTTTAAACATGAATCACCAGTAAAGTGAATGGGAAGGGACTTGGCATTTTTCTTCTCTTTGGTATAGCTGGTGAGTAAAGACACTTGATTATTTAGACTGGGTGCTTGAAGATTCTAGCCAAGCCTCACTCTTTTGCTGCTGAATTTCAGGAGAAGTTGCAAGGTAAGAGGCTTGAATGGATCTTCTTCTGTCTCACTTTGAAATTTTCAAAGTAGAGGAATTGATGAGGTATATGATTTTCTACACTCCACCATCACAGGACAGTGTTTGAGATTTTCACAGCTTCAGTGGTTCTCAACTTTCTGCAACTAGTTCCTAAGAATAGGCAACAAGCATTCATTTTTTAGTTACAAATTTCCTTGCCTTCTAATGTAAACATCACTCAACATGGTAATATATTAGTCAGTAGCTCATCAAAAATTTAAATAATATTCTCATCAGGTAAATCACCTGTAATTCCAGCTCCAGTAGATCTGACAATATACATATGTATGAACACATGCACACAGAATCACATGCATGTTCTTTATTATAAATAATAAATAGATCCCTAAAAGAATAAGTTTTTGAAAACTTCTGGAGATAAAAAATAGACAATTCTCCATATGCTATATTTATTAGTGTAGTCTTATAAGTTATATATGAAGAATACTTTAATACACAAAATTTATAAGCTATTACACAAAAATTGGGTTATCATTTATTTTAAATTTAAATTACTTTAAGGTATATCATTACAACATCTAATTTATATTTAGTTTATCATTTTTATTTGACAAATTGGAAGGCATTCATCAATAATAATGTCAGTAAATGTAACGATGCACACCATTAGTGTCTGAAGAACTAAAAGGGTTTTGAATGTGCTAATTTATTAATAACATTTGAAATTGATTTACTCCCTCTTGATTTGTGTCTAAATCTATTAGTGGTTCTGATAATTAAATTAAAATTAGGTCACTACTACATACTCACAAGAGATGAAACAGATGCAAAATAAAATTTTAATTACATTAGTCTCATCCTTCACTCAACATCCTGTATGAAATTTTAAGCATTTCATTAAATTATTTTATATCTGTACAGGACAGTTTTAAATAACCTTTTATCCTCATGAGGAAAGTTGTAATTTAATTTGAGACCACAAATGTCCAAAGTTTATCCTTTTATTGTGAAGATGTGTTAAAGTTAATGACTACATTACACTACCCAGAGACAAATGTTTTGAATTACATAATATTAATGCATGTTAGTAGTTCATTTTCTCTCCAAAGAATTCCAAATCACATTTTTAAAAATGTCTTATGATGACCAGTTCCTGAACCTTTAAAATAGGTCTTAATGTTTAAAATAGGTCTTAATGTTTGTCACCTCTCAAACAGTTCAGTGTCTCTTAAGTATTGAAGGCAAGACATGGAAATACCATGGTACCTTATTTCACCACATCTTGATAAATATACTATATTTGCTAGATTTTATGTGAACTTATGTCATTTCATTTTCTCTGTGTCTATGCAGAATGTATATTGATTGTTGCTTTTCTGTGTATACTTCAATGGAAATCTTTGGGACCATACTTACCCACTTGTTAATATCCCCCCTCATTTGGAGCACCTGGCAGCCCCTGATCATAGAGTTTACACTGTCTGCTGGTAGAGTCACCAGTTCCTAACAATAGGCACCAAGCTTTCATTTTTGTAGTTACAAATGTCCTTGCCTTCTAATAAAAACATCATTCAACATGGTAATCCACTTAATACAACTGTCTTGTTTTAATTTTGTCACAGTGCAGCAAAAAGACATTAGTGAATAAAGAGCTCATGACCTGAAAACAAGCCTACAGTTCAGTAGGTACCGTGACTCACTGATACCAGTCTTGGCTTTGCTAGATCATGTAAGTTCCTAGCCCTAGGTTCTAACTTTGATGAATGGGATCATAACTATACAATCTTTGCACCAATTGTGTAAGTATATCATTGTACTTACAGAATTTTGTAGTTACAGAATTATAATTCCAATATCATTATAAACAAATATGACTTCATCATTCTCATTTAAAATATCAGCACTCTATCCCCAAAGAGACAAATAAATTATATATTAAAAATAAAGTGATGATAGCAGTATTTATATGAATATATAGGAATAAAGTCAGGAGTAATAAACATAAATTCTACAATGGTACACAATAAATCTATTGCCCAAAATGATAAAATGAGAAAATTACAATTACAGAATGAGAATATTTTTATTTTATTAACTTTTTAACTAAAGAAGTAAAAGAGATATTTCAAGGTGATTGTTTTCCAATAATGTCCTAAGAAAAAGAAGAATCAATAAGTGAAGGAAGAGATGGAAGTAGACAAGAAAAATTCAAGAGGGAAACATGTTAACAGAGATCAGATTAGAAATGGAAGCCTCTGAATAAGCATACAAGAAAAATTCATGACTAATACAATATGCCAACCAAATGTTCTGCACTAAATGAGACTGTAAGTCTGACTTTTAAATTATGCAAGAAATATAGCTAATTATAGTGTTTACAAATCACACAGACACTGAAAGACCTTTCGTTTCTTCCAGTGAGCTCATGGAGACTTACACACAAGTGCACACGCACACACACACCTGTACTTTAGGAATTATTGATTGCTTTATACATGTGATTAGAATTTGAGGTAGTTTCCTATACTCTTAAATAGATAGTTTTATGTCTATTTGTTAATATAAGTGATTCATTTTTTTACTTGCTTTCGATATTAACAAGTCTATTTCCAGACTTGGCATAAATGAAATGAAGTCTGAATTCAAGCCTGATACCTCCCACTGAAAGTCCTCAGGAAACTCAAGCAGGGCTGCTGAGAGTCTGAGGCCTGCCTGAAATACATAATGAGTTTAAGCCAGCCAGGACTACATGTGAGATTATGTTGGAAAGAAAAATATTAAGGCTGAAGTTGTACCTTTTTTCATTGGTCTTTAAAGGCTCAAGCAGCAAAAACTTAGGAAGCATGAGAAAATGGTTTATACATACTAAAGTTAGTGTTATCATCTTGTCTGTTGAGATGATAAATGGACATTGATTTTAAAAAGTTTTCAGTTTTTCAATTTTTTCTTTGAAATTGCTATACTGTCATATTACCTCTAATATAAACTAGATATTGGGTCAAATTTTAATTTCTAAAAACACATGGATTAGCTTCATCCAAATTTATTTGATCCAGTGCTTAAATATAGAGCAAGAGGCTGGAGAGCTGGCACATCCATTAAGAGCCCTTTGTAAATTTAAAGGTCTGAGATTAGTTCCCAACACCCACATCCATCCACTAACAACTGCCTAACTCTAGCCCCAGTAGACCTAACGAAGTCTTCTGGCTTTCATGGGTACTCATACACACACTGTAGAAACAAAGACAACATGCAGACATATGAACAGACTCACACATGCAAAAGATAAACTTTTAAAAATAATCTTCAATATACAACAAATAACAATGTTTAGGAGAACTGAGTTATACATCTTTAGTAATTAATCTTCAGAACAACCAGATCTCAATATTGTTGAATATGAAGGACACAGCTTAACAAATTCATGCTTTAAGGTTTCTACAGTTAGGCAAAGACACAGAGAATGATATATGCAGAATAAACATACTCATTCTCATACAGATGAAACATCATAACCACTGAAACCACATTTAAAAAACATCAGCTTGTGTGTTTCTGTTCCTTTACACCATAGTCTCTAGGGGAAACGAATATCTCAATAATCCTATAACCCGTGCTTCGGAAACGAATGAATCTATGAAGCTTCCTTCCATGCCTGAAAATTTACACCTTCACTACAAGTTGTTCTGAACTTTATTTGAACTTCAAAGATTTATTTCCAACAGTTGTCATCACCATACTTCCTTTATGTACCAGGTAATAATAATAGTTAACCCTCATGATATCAGTTCACCATAAACAATGTTACTTGTATGCTGCAAGTAATTTATTTATGAGAGGGATGTTAATTGAATTTACATATTAGGACTTCATTTTAAGTGCATATGAACCAAATTGTTCTATGACATTTTCTTCATTCATAAACATAGGGATTGGGCTCCCTGTTTCCCCAATTCTGGGTTCCTCTTACTGATCTTTAGCTTACTTTGTCCTGAATGCCACTCTTTAGACTTCACAAAATTTCTGGCATTTGCCTTTCTCTTCCCAAGTACTTTGGATATAGATATTCATCACCATGTCTATCTTTAATAATGTGTACTCAAATTCAGATCCCCAAGTTTGTACAGCAAGAATGTCAAACAATGAGCCACTCACATGCACAGCCAAACCTTTCTAATCCCAGAGAAGGCTGGTGAAATCCTTTTGAGAATATCACAGAAAAATATGAAGAAGAATGTTGAGTAGGACAGTTTACTCACTCCTCTCAAAAAGAGAAGACTATCTCGCTTTCTGTGATATAATTCCTTTTTTTCTCTCTTTGTTTTAGATTTCTAGTGTCAAAAGAATTATTCTTTGCTATCTCATTATGGACAAATTACAAAATTCTAAGCAGGAATTCATAAACAGGGTAAGAGTGTTTTCATGGGGTCTAGTCATAATGCTGATTATTCTGTGTCCTTGAAGCTACTTTCATTCTTGGTAAGATCAACATTTTTACTTTCCAACTTTTACTGGAAAAATAAGTCCAATATTATCTTTCCTTAAACACAATTAAACACAATTTTATTATTTTCTGAGGATACTCAATAGGTCATATATTATTTTACTTTGTACCAAAGCATATGAAAGTAGTAAAGTGTACAATTACTGTTACTTCTTAACCACATTATCCCTTCAGGAATCATCTCCTGAGCCATTTTATTTATGTGCTAAAAAAAACATTGAAATTGTAACAGTCAGAACTTAAATAGAATATGTATTTGGTTGAAGCTTTATCAGGGGCAGCTGTGAAGTATTTCAAGTGTTAAGAGATATATTTAATAAATCAAGACACCCTACACAACATTTAGTTCAGTTCCAACTTTTGTTTATAGACTTACTGCCATAGTCCATTGTATATAGAGTGGTATTTTTCTTAGAAAAATGACATCTCTATACATTTTTTCACTATTTATTTTATCTTTGGGTACTCTAGAAAGTGTTACCTTGTGAAACTCTTAAAATTTTTAACTATGTATGGCCAAATTTCTTCTTCCCAAGGAAATTATAAGTAGTTCTCCAGGTACTTGATCCTAATTTTATTCAAAATTAAAACATGACATTTTGACATACTTTCCATGTCTCTGTAATATATTAAAGCATCTAGACGGCTCATCAAAAGGTACATGCAAATTTCCAGCACATATATATTCCATTTAAGGATCTTCACGTGTATTTTATTACTGAATCTAGAACAAATGAATTTTATTAAAAAACATATAAATGCAGCATAGAATGTGTCTGTAACTCAAAATTCAGCATCAAAGTTGTATTTCAAAAAGTTTCTTTTTTTGCCTTCAATTTTATGTAGCCATGAAACTATTATGTTAAAAGCTAAGAGAAAGCATAGACAAATAGTAAAGCCAAGTGTGAAGCCAAATGCAAACTTGAGTAGATGCAGGGATCTATGTTCTGTGAGAAATAAGGTGACTGACTCATCAGGGGCCATCAGGCCTGCAACACAGTGGGAGTCCTAGTTTCTGGAGTGTATCAGGAGATATTTCATTATTGTAATTATGGAAAACAATCTAAGGATTTTAATACTTTTGGCTCAGTCATTTCACTAAAATATTTTATAATTAGGATTGCCAGATGTAGCAGTTAATAGTGTTTCTTGGCATGGTTTGGTAGGTAATCTAGGGTTTTGGTAGGGACTTTCTAGACTGGCTTCAAAGAAGGAAGGCACAGTTAAGGGTATGCACCATCCTGTGATAGGATATGGTTCTGGACTGAATAAGTAATGAGCTGAATTCCAGCATCTATCTATCTCTGTTTCTTGGCTATAGACACAATGTGACTACTCACGTCCTTACTCTTGCCCTTGCCACCATGCTGTCCCTGCTATCATGGAAAGTAGCCTAACACGGTGAGCCAAAGCAAATCTTTTTTTTTTTTTTTTTTTTTTTTTTTTTTTGAATTTTCGAGACAGAGTTTCTCCGTAGCTCTTTTGGTTCAGGTCCTGAGAGGTAATACACAACATTTAGCAAACTAAGAATTATTGCATTGGACACATTTTTTTCATTTTTCTAAAAAAATTATTTACAGTTTTCTTGAAATTAAATTTAACCTTGTAATTTATAATCTGTGTGGATTTCTTAACTTATAATTGCAGTAGCGGCGTTTCACTTGTATTTTAATAAATAAAGCTTGCCTAAAGATCAGAGAGTGAAACAGCCCCACTGATAAATCTTATGGACCAGGCAGTGCTAACACACACCATTACTCCCAGTAGCCACACTAGTTGCCATAGAAACTAGACGGTGCATGCTTTTAATCCCAGTGGTGCACGTCTTTAATTCAAGCCATAGAGAGGATTATAGGAGGAGACAACTCACAGTCACAGTCTCATTCTGAGGTTTCTGGAGGAAGGATTGCCATTTTAGACTGAGGTCGAGGTAAGAGCCAGTGGCTGGCTGCTTTACTTTTCTGGTTTTCAGGTTGAATCCCAATGCCTGTCTCTGAGTTTTATTAACAAATTGCATTGCAAATATGTTTTCTTCACTTTAGGAAACATGGCTGTGTCAGTCTATAAATTAAGAAATGCCATTTTTTCCAATCAAATTTGTACTTCTTAAGATTTATTATATAAGAAATGACAAACACAAAATATGCCTTTTCTGCCTTATTAAACCACTGTAAAAAAACATAAGGAAATATCAGCAGTTGTCTTTGACAAGATCAGAAAAAGCATGAGATTCTTCAGCCTTTCTGGATAAGAACAGAACATTAAAAAAATAAATGAATAAATTGAATTTGAAATTTTGTTGGTTTTTATACACTGCTCTTGAATTGATCATTTGCCTGCCTTTAGGCAAGACAATCTGAATGAAGCCAAAAGAAAAAAAAAGGAAATGTTTCTTTGGACAAATAATTTGATTGTTTGTGTAGGTATATGTGTGAATGTGTGTGTTTTTGAGTATGCATATATGTTGTATGTGTTTAAATGTATGTATATATTATTTTTGTGAGGAGGTTTCCAATATCTTTAATGAAGTATTATGAAAAAAGAGGAAAAATATATATACTAAAAACAGTTGAAGAATTTTCTTCCTTGTGGTACTAAGAGAGTGTTAGTGGTGATCAAGCTCAGACACTTGGGAAAGTTGGGGGAGGATCCCACCTGTATTTATGTTTGACTCAAAACACAAGTGCAAAGCCAGGCGGTGGTGGCGCACGCCTTTAATCCCAGTACTCGGGAGGCAGAGGCAGGCGGATCTCTGTGAGTTCGAGACCAGCCTGGTCTACAGAGCTAGTTCCAGGACAGGCTCCAAAGCCACAGAGAAACCCTGTCTCGAAAAACCAAAAAAAAAACCCACAAGTGCATATCCAACTTTAGTAGTTTTAGAAGTTTTCCAACACTGACTTCTGGCTTTTCCTGATTAAGATGAGAAAATCTCTTAGGCTACAATTTTATTAGATGTTAAAAAGAGATAAAACAAGGGCATCTTTCAATTGGTCTTTTGCTTAAATGTTTTGATTTCCCTTGTTTTGTGTGTGTGTGTGTGTGTGTGTGTGTGTGTGTGTGTGTGTGTCAGGGAGGGCATGTTTATTACTTAACTAAATAGGATAGGCTACAGAAAATGCAAGCAAAATATGCGATCAAAATCTCTGGTGAATAGTAAATAAAAGGTAGCATAATATTAGTAATTTTAATAATTTTTTTCCTACAACCAATACCAAATAGTAAATTTCAGTTGGGAAAATGGTGTCAACCAGGCCATAAGAAACCAGATTGCTTGAAAGTTGCAATGGAATATATGGTGGTGTCTCTATTCTGTCAATTATATTTTAAATAAACACTGATTGGCCAGTAGCCAGGCAGGAAGTATAGGCAAGACTACCAGACAGAAAGTAGAGGCGGTATCTGGTATTATCTAGACCAACTTAAATAAGCATGTTAAAAATTATTTTTATAACATTAATATAAATTAGTCTAATATGGACTTCAAATGTGAAGCTTCGTCTCTGAGTAATTTAGAAGTGGTGCTTAAATGTGCTCTTCTTCTGAGATATCCTTCATTTCCTAGAAGTTGGAACACCTCATGCTCCTATTCAAAACCACATCTTGTTTAGTGTTTATTGACATTTTATTTACATTATTTATTCATTTCAAACAACCCAGGCTATTGCCAAAGCTATTGTTCGCTCTTCACAACTGATGGTAAGAACCTATAGCTGAAGACAACACTTACATAACTCATTGAATATGGAGAAGTCAAACTGTATCTAACTAAGCCCTTCACCTCTAGTAACTAGCTTTTACGGCACCAGAAGATATTCTGCACACTACTGGAGAAGAAAGGTAACATTAATCCAGCTACAAACATTTCAATCCACAGTGTTGACCAGTATGCAAGATATACTTGTGAATAGTGGTACAAAAGTGGTGGAAATAATCAACCACTTTCAGATTTGATTTAAGATCCACTCTTTGAGATGGAACTGATGCCCAACACTTCTTTGACGGCTAAGAACATGAGACTGGATAGGCCTTGAACCTAGTGGAAAGTCAGATAAAATACTGCTGTACTACTAAAGGAATGCAGCAGCAAAATGATGCCTATTGACAGTCTGCTTAGTCAATGTCTTGCTCAGTCATTATAAGAGAAGATTCCTCCTGCAATAAATGGTACAAAACAAGGACCCACAGCCAGACAATGCAGAGACTGAGACCCTGGAATACCCAGTTCTAAATGAGATATCTTCATCAAAATCCTCCCCTTGGGTTTCTGGGGATCCTGCAGAAGACGAGGCAGAAGATTATAAGACATAGAGGAAATGAGGGACACCAAGGACACAAAACTTCTAGACAGATCAAGACTGACACACATGACATTTCAGAGACTGTGGCAGCGTGCACAGGGCATGTGCAAATCTAAGTCAGATGGGACACAGTACTGGAAGAGAAAGTGGACATACATTCCCATCCCTAACTCAGAAGCAACCTCTAATTCATAACCACTAGCAAAGGGAAAAGTGAGTTTTCTTCAGTTGAATGTCACTGGGCAAACGAATTACACTTAAGAGCAAGCTCCATGTCCAGCTGTAGAGGGCCAATGCGAAATTAACTCAATAGAATTTTATTGTGGTGGTTTTGTTTATTTATTTGTTTGTTTGTTTTGTCTCTTAATGTTTTGTCCAGGAATGTATTTATTTATTTATTTTCTATCCATACAGGTCCTTTGCCTACACTACTATGGTTTCTAATATTATGTCTTTATGGAATTTCGGTGTATTGAAATATATGTGTCTCTCCATCTGTTTCTTAGTCTTTTCTTTTGACTCTTTTTTCTGTTTATTTTTTTCTTATGCAGGTTTGCTTGTTTTTACCTTATCTTATTTCTTTTTCATTTTTTTCTTTTTAAATGTTTTATGTTTTTTTAATTGATTTTTATTGAGGTCTACATTCTTTTCAGCTCTCCTCTCCCTCCTTTTACCCACGCCCCAAGGTCCCTATGCTCCCAATTTACTCAGGAGATCTTGTCTTTTTCTACTTCCCACGTAAATGTTTTCTAATGAAAGAGAGTGATAAAAGGTGTCAATTTGGGTGAGTGAGTAAGTGGGGAAGATTTGGGAGAGGCTGAGAGAGGGGAAACCATAATTAGAATATAAAAAATGTGTTTTCAAGTTAAAATAACTAAGTTAAAAAAGCTTTGTAGTTTAATTATTTCCATCCAATTTTATTTTATAAAAGTGTAGTGGAATTGTCAAAATTATAAGAGCTGCTATTATTTACTTATTATAATTCCATCATAAAACATGAAATAATAAATTCAATTTCTCTTATGGGAAAGAAGCTACAATATTATCAATTTCCAGTGTTCATTGTTTTATATTTCAATAAAATGGAAGTATAAATTTTCCTTGACGGAAATCAATAACACCACACCAATACCAAAATTGTGATTTGGGGATTCTGTGTATATATTTAGACTATCCTTTCACCATAATTGGATTTAAGAAATCTTAGCTTTCAAGAGCATGAAACTGAATTAAATAAACTGAAGTATAACTTGCAATGCTAATAAAAGTGCTTAATAGACAATTAAGTTGGAGAAACATGCTATAAAGGAAAAACAAATCATTCAAATCATCATTAACTAGAAGTAGTCCAACTGCCAATGTTTTTCTAACATAATAAGTGCCCTGTTTAATTGCATGTAATAATGTTGTAAGTGTTTTACTGCTCTATAGTTTTCCTTATTCCATAATTCAAACAGAGTTCATAATTGGCTCCAATTAGCAAGATTTTATTGATAAACATAAGATATCTATCCAAGGAGTTGTACTTATAGAATTATGTAGATCACCTTCTATCAGTGATTGGGTATGCAAAACCCACAATTAAATATCACTCTTCTAGGAAACAAGGGATGAAAGATAACATTGCTACTTATGTAATCTCTTCCTCCCATTATCTAATATAAAGTCTCAGCTAAATAATCACACTGCTGTCACCAGACTGTCAACACATCTGAAGATGAAGATGCTGGCAGTGTTGGCAACAGGTCCTTCCTCAACCAACAGAAAAGTGGGTCGTGAAAATTGAGACAGAAAATATAACAGACACCTCCATTGATATGCATGTCTTGTTTCCAGGATCTTAAGAAAAGCTTTTAACTCAAAAGGTTTTGAGACAAACATCAATCCCACATCAGGATATGTGACAAATTATAGGAATTTCTATTGATTGGATGATTTCTTTCAGAAGTGAGTCTGTTATTAGGAAAACATATTTATAAAAACAACACGCATGCTGTTAGGTTATTATCCTCATTAAGTGTGCTACAATTTGCAGTTATGCTGGAAGCCCAGGAAGTTCTGTGCATTTGAAAACTGACACCTCTATAGGTGTCCCACATTTTTATTCTTTTAGGTTCCAGATTACAGATGATAGGAACACAGAAGAAGCAGTTTTAGTAATGGAATATTGATAAAGTCTGAACTAAATACAAGCAGAAGTAGCAGAAATTCTAATGATTGATGTTTAAATGTTATTTGCATTGATTAGGTAAAGAAGGTGAAGCCACAATTGGGGGGTTGTGTGCTGTGGAACAATCTTTGTAAACTGTAAATATGTATTACTCTTATTGGTTAGTAAAAGGCTGACTGACTTATAGCTGGGAACGAAGAGATTGGGTAGGAAAATGAGACTAGAAAGACTCCAGGAAGAAGATGGGCATAGTCTCGAGAGTTGCCAGCCAGACACAGAGGAAGCAGGATATAAAGGAAATGAGGTAGCAAGCTATGAGTCATGTGGCAGAATGTAGATTAATTATACATTTTATATTTTTAATATAAACAGTTTATTATATTAAACAGTTGTAAGTTAGTTTATGTTGTAACAGTTAGCTATCAACAAGCATGAGTTATTGGCTGTACATTTATAATTAATATTTGGGAATTGATGGGTGGAAAAGATGCTCTGGTCAGGGAAACTTAGCAAAGACTCCTAGTCCCATGTGAGTATACAACTAGAAAGACAATCAGTGAATCAGGAAGAAAGCCTTCACCAGAGCAGGATCTACCGGTACCATGAATTTAACTCTCGGGCTCTAGAATTCTGATAAGTAAATTTGTGCTGTTTATAAGCCTTAAGACTAATTATAGAAGTCCAAGTGAACTAAGACATTCGTTAAATGTATCCCACAATTCTTGGCCATATTTCACATTTCAAGCAAAGTTTTAGAGTCACTGGTGAAGATAATGGACAGAAAGCACAGCAGCTTTTACAGGCTGTTCTCTCCTGGATCAAAGAATTTAAAAAGCAGGATGATCCTTAATGGCTGTGGTTACTTGTGGGAGAGAATAATTGCTCAAATTCACAACAGAAAGCACCTTTGTAATTCTTAAGCCCTATTAATCTGGATTTGCTGAATCCTGCAAAGATTTGAGTTTTTTAATCTTCTGGCAGAAGGATTAATAATTCATACCTTATACAAATGTTTTACAGAAATATTTTAAGGTCAGAATTATTTACAGAAGTTTTTAATACAAATGAAGACAAAAATAGTGCAACCAGGACTATTTTATTATTTTAAAGAATATACTCAATAAATATACTTTATATACTTATAACAATTAGAATTTTTAATAGCAAAATTGATAGAAGCAATAACATAATGAAAATATCCATAGAAAACTGATGCCTGAGAATACATTTTCTAAACACTAATAACTTTCTCAGCCCAAAGGGAAGTTTAAGAATACACACATATGCATGTGAACACACACACATACACACACACACACCACACCTACCTATGCAGGAAGCCAAATAGCTCATCATTTAGTCAGTAACTAGGGAATGACTTCTACTTAATAGAATTTATTATAGATTTAGAGACCACATATTTAAGAAAATACAGAGTGCTTGTTTTTCAGCCTTATAGTAGTAGAAATAAAGACCAATAAATTATAATTGTACTGTGATTATAATGAATACTTACAATCAGAACTAGAGGAGCTTGTATGGGGAGCTGCAAGTCAGGAAAGAATGTCAAGACAGATCTACTAGAAAAAGTGATTCCATATCTACATGAAAAACCTTATTAACAGTCAATCAAATACATAGGAGACAGAGAGAAAGCAGAGAAGATTATGCTAGATAGAGAGAGGAATCTGGGTTAAGGCTCAAATATGAGGAAAATCCGGAAAAAAAAAACATAATCTCAGGATGCATTCACCCAGTGTTGTTAGAACAGAGCGATGTGAAGCAAACCAGAGAAAAATACTGGGTACCAGAGAGAGTATAGTTTGTGAGTGACACTGGGCATAGAAAGAAGACAGGTCAGGGATCCACAGAACCATATATGTCAGCTATATGCAAAATAGATACAGAGGAGGATAAGAGATCATAAACTGTATGGTGATTTCTAGCCCAGAATCTTTTATCTCATTACCCTTTTATTAAATATAAATTATTTCTTACAAATATACCTTGATTATATTTTCCCCATCTCTATTCCTCCAAGTTCCTCCCCCTCTCTCCTATTCTCGAGATCCACTCTCTGTCTCACTTTAGAGAAGAATAGACTTCTAAGTGGAAGCAACAACTATTACAAAATAAAATATCATACGATGAAGCAAAAACATCATATTAAAATTAAACATGGCAACCCAACAGGAGGAAAAGAGTCCTAAGAGAAGACTCATTCTCCTTGTCAAGAATTCCATTAAAATACTAAGCTAAAAGCTATCCTATATATTTAGGGAAACTTGCACAGTCCTATGTAAGCCCAGTCCTCTCCTAAATGTTATATGATTTGTAAATGAGACAGCACTTTCTTTTTCTGCTCCTTGGGCCCAAATAATCCCACAAAACTATATTAAATACAATACTGATTTGCCAACAGCGCAAGCATATTCCTAGCTAGCTCTTCCATCTTAAATTAACCCATTTCTCTTATTTTATATTTTACCATGAGGCTCGTGAGTTTTATTTCACATCTAGATTCTTGGGCGGATACATGGCATCTGACAGACACCACCTTCTTTCCCCTGCATTCAGTTTAGTTTTCCCACCTAGCTATATCCTTCTCTGTCATAGAACAAATAAGATTCTTTATTAACCAGTGTAATAAAGCATATTCTTAGCACACAAAGAGGAATCAAACATCAACTGTTTCCCTTTTCCAGGGAGATTAATACATCCCTTTCTAGAACCTCCTATTTATCTAACAACTCTGGATCTATGGGTAATAGCTTGCTTATCCTTTACTAAATGGTTTATGTTCACTTAATGTACATTTTCTATTCACACTAAAATAAACACCTTTAAATTTATGCTTATCTTTTGTGGAAAACATAGGTCTAAAACTGGAGGCCAATATGTGATTAAACTGTTTGTAATTACATTTTAGACAGTCTTGATTATGCATTTACATTAGTGAAAGTGAAAAGGAGTGAAGGAAATATTTTAAGAATGAAATTAAATAAAATTAACAGATTATATAAAATATGTTCTACTTTGATTTTCTATTTCTGTGTTAAACATTATGACCAAAAGATACTTGAGGCAGAATGGACTTTCAAGTCATAATCCATCACTGTCCATCATTGGGGAAACTATACCAGTTATTTGTCTATTGCTGTGATAGAACACTATGACCAAGGAAACATAAAAGGAAAGACTAATTTGGGTTTATAGTTCCACAGAGATGCATCACCATCACAGTGGGGAAGCACAGCAACCGAAAGGAATGGCTTGAAGCTTCAAGCTGAGAACTTACATCATAAACTACCAATGGGAAGCAGGTAGATAACTCAAAAATGGCACTAGTCTTTGAACTGGAAAAGTCTGCCCCAGTCACATGCTTCCATGAAGAAGGTCACACAAGCCTCTCCAAACAGAACAACTAACTCTGGAACAAGTATTCAAATGTTATGGAAGACATCTCTACCACCACAGAAGACAAGACAGGAAGTCAAGCAGGAAACAGGAACAGATACTAAAACAGAGACATAGAGGAGAAACACTGCTTAGCTGGTTTGCTTCTCAGGTTTAATCAATGATCATTTGTATTTATCCCAGTTGTACGTGCTCAGAGATGGAAAAACCCACAGTGGGCTAGGCCTGAACATCAACGCAACGAACAATTAAGAAAATTCCTCAAAGATTTGCCAATATAATGGAGGTAATTCTTCATTTGACAGTCTCTCTTTCTGGTCTCTCTGGTTCCTGTCAAGCTGATAAAATAGCTTAGTATCCCTACTTAGGATGGAGATAAGACTAAGAACACCTGAATGGTTTAGACCAAATAGGCTGTGCACCTTTGCATTTGGATGGGTTGAGTAAAGGCATACTCAGGAAGCAGTATGAATGCAAAACATTTATTGGCAAGCTAAAAAAAATCCCTTTTAGATAGTCTCAAAATAAGGTAAGAGTTGAGATTATTACTTTGAGTCTTGAGAAAGCACACGTGGGTACTCTTACCCAAGATGGCGGAGAGGTCAAAATGCTTTCACATTTCTTTTGGAGGATATTTAAGGTGAATAATTCAATATTGTTCTTGGTAAACTTCTAATTAGAGTGATGGAATATTATTCATGGAGAATATCAATGTGAAAACAGTAGAGTGCTTTGCATGGTTACCATCAAGAAACTTATTCCTGCTTCCTAATCAGGAGCATCCACTCCTCAGATGTAGGAAGTGAACTATTAAAAAGCAAAATTCTGAGAATGTGGATGTATCTTAAATGTTCGATAAATATTATTACATTTATCACTAGTATTGTCAGATAACATGAAGATCAGTGGAGTGATCAAGAGGAAGTATAGGTGACATATGTAAGACCATAAAAAGTGTATAAAATTCGACTCACAAAATTTTTGAGCCACAAGACACATTAAGCACTAACTTTAAGTGATAATGAAGCTCAGTATACTGAGTTTGGAATATGATAAACTAAGTAATAACTGAACAAAAATACTTATATTTTGAAAAGCACCCATAGAATTAAAAGAGCATTTTAATACCAATACTAAATATAAAACATGTTTCTTGTGTTGGATTTTGGTGATAACAGATGAATAAAGAGTGCTTATTCTCATATGGTAGAAACTAATTGAACTCATGTATTTTGAAAAAACTTTAAAGTCTTCAATGTCTCCTTTAAATTCTAGTTTTTAATTTAGATAGGCAGGAGCCAAGAGAAGTCTCTTGAAAGAATCGAAATTTCAAGCTAGTTCATTCTTTTGGGGGAAATTAATTTTGTCAGTATTTGCATGGATATAAAAAAGATAAATGAGTTCAAATTGCCTATGATTTAGCTTTTGGAATGTAAATGACAAGACATTTGCCAATACAGTTTCAGGTAGTTTTACCAAAGGAGAAGTATTGCCAATATTTTACATTTTATGTTGTGGCATTTACCCCCCAAATGTTCCATGCTGTTCACGTGCTGTCAGATCAAACCCTGAATTCCAATGGATTCTTCCTCACATTACTATGAGAAATCAAACTTCCACATAGATCAGACATTTCACATCATAGAAAAAGGGCTCCATGTGTAATATTGTAATAACTATGACACATGTGGTATCAAGAAGGGAGAGTGAGAAAGATAGGATACATACTAATAAAATAAGAATATCAAGAATGAAATTTTAAAAATTCACATGGACCATGTTTAATTAAAGTGATATAAAAAAGTACCATTCAGTACAAAGACTTCACTCAGTTTTTCATTCCAACAAACCTACAGAAACCACCCAAAACATTTGCACAGGTATTCACAGTAGCTCTATTCTATCTATGTCTTTGAGATTTCCATGCATTCGTAATGTGCATGTATCATTTCCATTCTTCTTGTGATTCAATTTATGTAATATATCACGTGATTTGATTTACATAATATATCCAGAAGAAATAAATCCATAAAGATTGGAGCATAGAGTTGCAGGATGCAGTGAATGGAAATGGATAGAGACGTGATTGGAGGAGATGTGGGGTTATTTTAGGATGATGAAAATGTTTCAAATCAGCAAATATGATAGCTGTATCACACCATGAATGTAAAATCCACTGAAACATACATTTAGGATTAGCAATTTTATTTTATTTCAATAAAAAATGTATATAAATTCTCAATATTTTAAAAATATCTTGGCTTTTGGTACTGAGGAGACAGGAGTGGAGAGTGGGAACTTGGATTGGTATGCATAATGAAAAGAGATACTTTGTTTACTTAAAAAAATTAAAAAACAAGATTGAAAAAAATATTGTTATGGATATCTGGGCAAAAATATTAGCAATACCTTCAAGCAAAGAAAGAATCAGTAGCAAGTAATTATGTGTGACTAGAAAATATAGCACAAAAGAAAAAAAGCAGCATAGGGAAATGATAGATGACATGATCACCATAAACACACAATAGAAAGGCACCAAAGAGTAAACACACCATAGAATATGCACAATCATAGACAAATGAGACAAGAACTAATTGAAAATGACCATGTGGTCGTGCTTACAAGTTCATTTTGTTTGGAACAGAGTCCTGTCAGCTAACAAAATTTGGAAACAAATGAAACAAACAGGACACTTCATAGTTACTCACATTTTTTCTGAACTCTAAGTGACAGAGGGTCAGGGTTTTCCAGCTTAGAAAAAGAACTCCTTCGGCTGTCCTGTTGCAGTCAGACAGCCTGGTCCTGTGGCACTTAATATAACAACGTGTGTGTGTGTGTGTGTGTGTGTGTGTGTGTGTGTGTGTGTGTGTGTGCGTGTGTGCATGTGTGTGTGACTATTTTTATAGTTGTACATGAGTTAACTCAGTAATTATTATCCAATATGTTTGCAAAGGATAAATCATGAAAAAATGCCCCTCAGTCACAATGTTGGCTCTCACAGGTGCTAGGCCTAAACTTGTATAAGACAAGATTACTATATGCATTTAACATGATGCAGTGATATTCTTGAAAAGTCTTCTTATATGACCTTTTAAAGAATTCATGTCAAGATAGTACATGTGACACATGTCCTCAAGAAAATGAGCCAGAGGGGTCTTAAATCTGACACTAATATGGGAAATAAGAAAGATCTTGTCTGTAAACCAACCAAAAAGTCTGTGTAGCGTGCTTGCATATAGGGATGCATTTGTCAGATTAATCAAATATCATTTTTAAACACTAAAATCTCTTAACACTTCAGATCCCTATTAAAATTAATTATTCACAGAATCATATTTGGAAATCTATAGATTCTATAAAAACATTGTTTTGAGTTTCACGTTGAAATATATCAGTTTTTCTGATTGATGTACTGATACATTGTTGTAAATTAGACAGCCCTTATTGTATCCTTATGATGACACATAAAAATATTGACGCATCCCATTATTTTTAAGTACATGGAGAGCAAACTAACATTTTTTATGAGTAAATTTAACAGACACCTGCTATTGGTTAACTTTGAGCTGTGGGAATATTTGATAAATGAGCAAAGTGGTTCCAGTCTTGAGCAACTTACAACACAAATATAAAGGTATTGACAAGGTAAAGTATTCACTAAGATATATAGTTAAATTGTGGATATGTGTTGTGAGGTGGAAACCACAATAATTTTAAGAAGAAATTAATACCCTGTCAAAGGTAGCATTAACTTCCTATACTGAAAAATAATTTAAAAAATTATTAATATTCCTTAAAATTTTTTAAACTGAAGAGAATCAAAATAATTCCAAATTTCATTAATAACATTCTTTTTTTTTGAGGAGCCAGGTATGAAAATTGATTGAAAAAAAAAAAAACTTCTGACATTCAATTGAGACTATAAGTTGTTTTACATATTTTTGGATACTTTTTAGGGTAAGCATAAAAAGCAATATGTTTCATCAAGGCATAATCATATATGTACATATGTATGTGTGTACATATGTGTACATATATAAACATTTTAGTGTGTATACAGATATGTATATTAACAAATAAGTGTTAATCACTGTTATGCTTCTTATCACATGAGTGACATTTATCCTAATTTGAAGAGAAAGAACAAACTAATAAAGGTTTATAATAATGGTGAATTTTTAAAAATTGAGAAAACAGGAGAGAAAAGAAAGCATAGTTATGCCTTATTTGTTTACTATCTATAATTATCCAAACCCTCAGACTTCTCTTGACTCCATTTCAGCATATTCCATGGAAACTACATCAAAATCTATGGCTTAAATAGTGTCTCCTTTCAGAAATAATTTTTAGAAACTGTACTCTCCTGCCACCCAAAAGAAGTTGTTCTCTGGTGTAAGTATACAATGTGTTTCTTGTGTCTTCCTTGAGGCACTCATTAGATAAGATTATGCATAGCATGTGTTGATGCCTTTCCTGTGCCACAGTGCCGTGTCTTTATAGCATGGGATGCCCGTGGTGTTTTTCACAAGGCAACAGCTGTTGCATGAACAATTCTCCTGTGCATCCTTGGCTGCGATTATGCAAAAGAAGAATATATTTTTATCTAAATTTATTACCACTGTGTCCAAGTATGTTGTGGTGATCCAAAGATTATAATTATCCTATTCAGAAATACCTTGGGCATTCAAGTTATCTATGCACCTGTGTTTCAATGTATCACTGAGCATAAATAACAGTACAGCTCTAAAAGTCTCTCTTAATGAAAACATATAGTTTTAAATAGGTCATTCAAATGTTGGAGTTTAATGTGAGATCTCTCCCAGAGACACATTGAACACATAGTCTCCAGGTGGTGGCTCTGTTTGAGAATGTTGTGGAAATTTTAACAGAGTCATTGCTGGGGGGTAGGGGTAACTTTGTTCATGCTCACATCTAGATTATTTACTTTTGGGTCTCTACTTCTAGTTCCACTCAGATGTGAGAGACTGAAAAGTCCCAACCACATGCTCCTGATACAATGAGCTACCTGTTTTAATGTCTTCCATATCATGGTGGAATACATCTCCTGAAACTGAGTGAGAGGTGTTTTCTCATTATTCTATCACATTTACGAGAGAGTATCTAATATTTCTCACTCAGTTGAAAAATATAGATTTATGTAGAAAAATGTCTTGGTGAAGAAAAATTTTTCTTGATTTCTAATACCTTCAAACATTCAAAAATGTGAAAGAATTGATATCTCCAATGTAATATGCATATGAAGGAAGGATATCTATGAAAATCATATGTAATATGTGTAAAAAGAGGGATGGGACAAGGACAATTTATTTATCAAATATGGATGACTAAAATTATAATAGTTTTATAATCTTTATACTTTGACAGTATAATTAAAAATGACAATATATTAATAATAACTGTAGTGGAATGTTATCTTAGCTTACTTTGATATTGATAGAGGGGTGTGTTTTTTTCCAGCTGAAATTACTGAAATAATATGAATCTAAGCACACATGCAAGCATACACACATGCATATTTTAGGATGAACACAATGCAGAGAATATTACAAGTTTAACTTTCTGTCTTCTATTGCAATTTAAGAAGTTTAAAGTATGTAAGTAATTTTTAATTAGCCTTCTAAGAACCAAGGAATAGGGTCTGAAAGGTTTCCAGACACTGCTGCAGCTTTCTACTCACTCGCTCAGTTCCTGTGTTAACCTCAATATAGACAATTAAAGGTTGTTTTCATGTTCAAATATTGAAATTATCCATAAAGACTATGGATTCTTATAGATACAGAAAACAGTGTACATTTTTAAGAGAACAGAAATCCCAGAAAAAATAATTTTTAAAAAAAATATGAGCTAATAAAAAGAATAAGATTGTTCTTCAGTCAATGCTAAAAGGCAGTGAAGAATATTTTAGGACAACCCCCACCTCTCAGGGGAACACTTCTGGTTGAGGTGTTCTGTAAGAGCAAAAACAATTAGACCTAAGAGAAAATATTCATAACTTCTCTTACTATATTCATGGAGTTACCTATTCCTAAAGGTTAGAATTCAGGTAATATGAACATTTACCAAAATAAAGGTAGCAACATGGAGACACTGTGGTTGTGAATGGCCTCAATTTAAATTTTATTCTGTAAGTCTATACAAATATTATGCATCAAATAAAAGTAAACATATGAATGCAAATTCACAAAGTAATGTTTAAAATTCATGAGAACTCTAATTATCATTCAAAATAAGGCTACTCTAAATATTGAGAAGAGACAAGTAAAAATGCATGCTAGTTGTCTCAACAAGAGATAAAAGGACATTGTCCTAAACATTTTACCCATAGTCTATAAATAATGCACTTTTAACCGAGAGAAGGAAAAGATGTACCTCAGGGAAATGGAAATAAAAATGAGAGGGGAAACAAGAAAGAAAAAAGTGTATGGCTTTTTATATGCAAATATTTGCAGTATTTAAAATAATAAATTGCAAATATTTCAGATAAAAGAATTAGAAAATTAAAAATTTTTAAGATATATTCACTAAAACAGGTTGATAATACTTAAATTTATTCTGAAATTTTGTGCAATTTCATATGTTTAGAATATTAAAATAGTCATTTATCATGTAAGGATATTCAGGCCAGGACAGATTATGGATATAATGGAGGTCTTATATAATTAGGCCATTTAGTGATGAGGTGGTTGCCTAATTTGTAATGCACATACTTTAAATGCACACACAATAAAAATGGCTCATTTTCCTAGATGGGAAGCACAGGACTACAAAATGCAGGTCAAGATCAATACCTTTAAGGAATGTTGCAGCAATCCTTTCCCATAACTTAATAAGAATTGTTGTGAAATATTATTTTAAGATTATTTATGTTTGATTATGCTGTGAAGCATTTGTTTTAATGATGCAAAGATGTGTTAAATTCTTTTATGTTACATTTGTTTAACTCTGTGCAGCTGTGTTACTTTGACTGTCTTAAACACCTGATTGAGCTAATGAAGAGATGAGTGTCCAATAGCAAGGCAGAAGAAAGTATAGGTGGGGCTAGTAGTCAGAGAGAATAGAGAGGAGGAGAAATCTGGGGGGGAAAGGATCGAGGAGCAAGGATAGTCACCCAGCCACGGAGAAAGAAGTAAGGAAAGGTATACAGAAATAGAGAAAGGTAAAAACCCCAGAGGTAGAAGATAGATGAAATAATTTAAGAAAAGTTTGCTAGAAATAAGTCAAGCTAAGGCTGGGTGTTCATAGAAAAAAAAAAGCCTCTCTCTGTTTATTTGGGAGCTGGATAGTGGGTCCCCCAAAGAGAAAAGAAAACACAATTGCAGAGAATTGTCTTTTTCTGTACCTCAGAGAACTCAGAACATCCAGCCCTTCAAAAACGCACAGACATTTTAGTTTACCAGACCTTCCACGAACTCAACACATTTTAAGTGGAAAGAAAGATCCGTATCTCACCTGTCTTCACATCTCCAACAGAGTGTTGGAGTTAAGTGTTTGATAGACCTCAAAAGGATGGATATTGAAGCATGTGAGCAACCTAAGGCTAGGGACTGGTAGATGTCTATAAAGACTAACTTCTGGGCCTGAGTGTGCCACAAATTTTAAGGACATGCCAACTCTAAAGCTTCAAGGAGCTGCAGACTCACAGAACCAATGTGGGTCAACTTCTCTTCCAACGATATCACCTTCTTCATTCCCTTAGACATGTAACTATTAAGATTAGTTACAGTCATCCTCGCCCATGCAGAGTTTCCAGTACATTCTACCCAGGGCACAGAAAACCCCTTGCATTTTAATCAAACATCAATACGTTCTATAGGGAAAGTTTTGCTTTCCTTTATTCTCCAATGAGTTGTTTACAGTGTAGTTTTTAAATAGCTTATCCAAGAACATACACAGAGCATATGGCAAAAGAATTAACCAGGGGAGGAGCAAAAGGGGCTAAAAATCTAAGGTACCTTAAAAACAGATGTTGGAGAAATGTTTCAAACACTACTCTGCTGTGCTATGATCCTAGATCACATCCAACTGAATATTAGCTCATGAAATTATGCTGAGTTAGTAACTTTATAATTCAATAAAGTATGTTTAAAAAGCACGATGAAAGATGGGGCTGATAATCTCAACTGGAAATATTAGATTGGGATACGGAAAATTGGTGTAGTTGTGTTATAAACTCCACATTGTGCTGCCTAGTCTTATGTACGTTTGACTCAAGCTGGAGTCATTGGAGAGGAGGAAGCCTCAGTTGAGAAAATGTTTCCATAAACAGGCTACAGGCAATCCGATAGAACTTTTCTTAATTGGTGATTGTGGGTGTGAACATCCTTATTAGACAGGTGGTCTGGGTTCCAAGCCATGCAGAGCAAGTCAGTAAGCAGCACTCCCCCTGGACTCTGATTCTGCTACTGCCTCTAGGTTCCTGCCCTGTTTTAGTTCCTAATGAACCAAATGATGAACAGTGATGTGAAAGAGTAAATAAACCACGTAAATCTTTTCCTCCCCAAGTTACTTTAGTCATAATTTTTCATTACAGCAATAAGAAGGTATAACTAAGACAGTAATATAGTATTAAGATGGTCATGCTTTGGCTGAACTTTATTTAGCATTCAACAACTATGAAGCAGAAAAACACATAGGAAAAAGTCCTGAATGTGAGTTCACATTGCTCTTTCTACATTCATGTTCTCTAGTGAATTTTATGTTAGAAAAAGGCTGAGTTCTAGTAATCCATTCAAAGAGAGGGAGGATGGAATATAAGAGCAAGGGAGGTCAAGATCATGATGTAGAAATATACAGAGACGGCTGAACCAAGGTCATGGAAACTGATGAACTCTAGACTGACAGCTGTGGATTCTCAATGGGACCAAACTAGGCCCCCCACACAGTGGTGAATCTTGGACTCTCTGAGCTATATGAGGGTCTTCTGGCCGTAGAACGAGGATTTATCCCTGACTCATGAGCTAGCTTGCTGGAACCCATTCCCTCTGGTAGGATGCCATGCTCAGGCTTAATGTAGTGGGGAAAGACTTGGATCTGTCCCAACTTAATGTACCAGACTTTGCTGCCTTGCCTATAGGGAAAAGTGGGTGGGGCTGGGTGGGCTGGAGAGGAGAGGAGGGCAGATAGAGGTGTCAGAAGGAGAACTGCAGTTGGAATGTAAAATAAAGAGAAAGAAAGAAAAGAGAACATAAAAATAAAAAGTACTATAACTTCAACTGGCTTCCAAGAATAAACACTCCATACATCCTCCTGCACATGCACACGCACACGCACACGCACACGCGCGCACACACACACACACACACACACACACACACAAATCTACTTACAGGCAGGAATTAGAGAAAAGTACCTATGGGGTTTTGGCAAGTATATAGGTATCAGAAACTTACAAAGCCTCTATTTTTTTTTATTTTACTTTTGCATCTTACTCAGTTCTACTCAGAGCAGGGAACCAGAGTGGGAGTACTTCCCAGCAAGGAGCTCTCTGCATTGTTCTCAAGACAGCATGAAAATTGGATTACAGACTTTAACTTTATTTGGAATAATTTTTGTCTGCTATTTTGCTTAAAATATATTTTATTTCATTATTATTAACTTGCACAATTTTCTATAATAAAGATAATGATTGTGTAAAAGTTATTTCTAATGCTCTGTCTATTTCCACTGCCATGTGCCAAAAGTTGTCACAAAATGTCAGAGAGAAAGCTCTTTGTATGCTGAATTTTTAGATTTTTGCCATGCCATTAAACAGTTGTTAAAATATTTCATGAAATATCAGAAAAAGGAAAGCTTACAATTTGAACATCATTTTTGAAGACTAGCTTACACATTCTTCTTCAAGCAGAAATCCTCATAAATTTTACCTCATATGTAATACTGATGGATTTAAAAACTCATATAAAATATATTAGAATTTCAAGATAAATTCAAATGATGTTGGAATGCAGACATAAACTATATTCAAACAGAGGAAAGCACACAGTGTCTAGCTCTTTAAATTAGACTAAATAAGATACTGGAAACTTCTGTTTTAGTAATATGATAAATTTTACAGCTGCTACTCCCATGACAGGAACAATCAGTTCCATTAAATTGAGAAAACCACTATGCTATGGATTTAAGAATACATATCTAGAACCTTAAAGCCTTGATTTGCTAATACTGTTTACCAGAAATATAACATACATTTACTTTATTTTTCATTTTGAAATTCTAAGGAAGAGTTCTTTAGCTCAGTTACATCATTTACATACTTCAAGCCCAAGAAAAATTATTTTTTTCAATTTCACTTTTTATTAATTTAATTAATTTTTTCTAGCCTAATCACACTTTTCCCTTCCCTCCCTGTTCTCTCCCAGTTGCTCTCTCCAGCCTTCCCTCCCCCTCCACTTCCTCTTCCTTCCCTTCAGAAAAGGGAAGGCCTTCCATGGGTATCATCCAGCCATGGTATATCAAGATGTAGTAAGACATGGCATTTCCTCTCCTAGTGTGGCTGGGCTAGGCAACTCAGTAGGAGGAAAGGATACCAAAAGCAGATAGCAGAGTCAGAGAAAGAACCTGCTCCTACTGTTAGGAGTTCCACTAGAAGACTTTGAACATTAATTTCTAACCATTAACATAACATAACAGATACTTTATTAATCTGGCAGATATAACATAATTAAACTGTGAATGAGATTAACCTGGCATATTACAGACTTGCTGAAACACAGAAATGTATCGGTTCCGTCTCTTTTCTCAAAAATATTTATGCTAGTAACCACATCATATAACCATTATGTCATCAATTTAATTATAGTTATAGAATTTTTTTACCCATATCAGAAGAATTAGAAATGATAAGTTTATTTGTTTAGTAATTTACAAAGGGAATATCTGTCTTATGTGAACTATGTTATAGAATATTCTTGAGTTTAATTGTAATTAAATGTTCATTTTTCTTTGCTGTCATTGAACATAGATCTCATAGGTTAATAGATACTAAACTATTAGTTTCCATGGAAACTAAATTATTTAAATAAATATATATTTAATTAAATACATGTATTTAAATAGATACATGTCTAAATCTGAGGTATTGTCATTTAATACATGAAAAATAATGTTTTAAAAATAAGATCAACAAGACAAAATGGCAGCCTACAGAATGAGAAAAGATCTTCACCAACCCATCAGACAGAACATTGATCTCTAAAATATACAAAAGAACAAATAATCCAATAAAAAATGAGGTGCAAGCTAAATAGAGAACTCTCAACAGAGGAATCTAAAATAGATGAAAGACAGTTAAGGAAATGCTCAACATTTAGTCATCAGAGAAATGCAAATCAAAACAATTCTGAGATTCCATCTTATACCTGTAATAATGGTCAAGATCAAAAACACTGATGACAACTTATACTGGAGAGGATGTGGAGAAAGGGGAACACTCCTGCATTGCTGGTGGGAGCACAAACTGGTACAGCTCCTTTGGATATCAGTTGTAAATTTCTCAGAAAAGTAGGAAACAACCTTCCTCAAGACCCAGCAATACCACTTTTGGGTATATATACCCAAAGGATGCTCAATCATACCACAAGGACATGTGCCCAACTATGTTTAAAGCAGCATTTTTTGTCATAGCCAGAACCTGGAAACAACCTAAATGTAAGGAAACTGTGGTACATTTACACAATGGAGAACTACACAGCAGAAAAAAAATGGATGGAGCTAGAAAACATCATATTGAGTGAGGTAACCCAGACCTAGAAAGACAAATATCATATGTACTTACTCATAAGTGGCTTTTAGACTTAAAGCAAAGAAAACCGGCCTACAAACCACAATCCCAGAGAGCATAGGCAACAATGAGGACCCTAAGAAATACGTACATGGATCTAATCTATATGGGAAGTAGAAAAACACAAGATCACCTGAGTAAATTGTGAGCATGGGGACCATAGGAGAGGATAGAAGAGGATGGGAGAGGAAGGGAGGGGGTAGAGAAAAATGTATAGCTCAATAAATTCAATTAAAAAATAAGATATATTTTTATTCTGATACATGTTCTAACAGAACACTAAATGAAAGGTATGAAAAACTTTACACAAACTTTATAGTTTTATACTAAGCCTAAATTTATCAGAAGCTAAAAGTTTAACAAATATAGAACCTTTAATTTTTAATTTTTTAAATTAGACAGTATCCATGGGTAAAGGGAGTTCAGCTATATAATATCTACAAATCATCTATGTAAAATGTTTACCTCTATGTTTATTGTGAGGTATAACATTAGATTAAATGTTAGAATGTTCCATTTAAGAATAAATTAAAGCTAGGTGTAAAGTTAATATAAATGACTTTTCTGAATGACACTACCAACACATAAGGCTGTCCTCTCATCACTACTATTTATATTTTTCCTGGAACCCTGTTAGATACTTTGATGTGTGAAATTATGTACACAAGAACAACAAACTTGCCTAGAGTTGCTGTACCTTTTACTTGAGAAGAAGCTGCCATTAGTTCCAAGATACAGGGATTCAGCTAAGAGGTTGCTAGACACCTTATCTCATCGGCAGCACACATTTCTACTTTCCATGGAAAAATGACTGAGTTTCTATCAAGGCCGAAAGCTGATGCTTACCCCTTTAGTTGTTCTTTTTTGCACCTATAAGAATTGCTACTTTATTTACATCTTACCTGAATTCCAGCATTTTCTAAAGCAATGCATAAGCCTAGATTTCCTCTTGTAAGTATCCCCCGTTGCAATGAGACTTAAAACCTGATCTCTGTGTACAAAAATTCTACTGAATATATTACCAGAAAATTACAAGGATGACCCTAGATAATACTCCTAGTAATAGTGGATAGGGTTCCTAGCCTTCTACTGCAATCCGATCGGTCAATGTCATTAGGGTGTTAAGAAAACTTACACTAGAAAGCAATCATTGGTGCTGTGGTTTTATGTACAGAAAGACTACTCTCAAAAGAATTGACACAGATAATACAAGATGTGTTCAACCATGATGCTCCTTTTTTCTGCCTTACTACCACCAAATCAACTCTGTCCTCTGAAATGCAAAGTAAAACTGTTATAACTTTGTTCTACTTACTAAGAGATTCATGATAACTCAAAAATGTTTAGGTTTATAATGGAAAATGGCTCTGCATCCTGCTATAATTATTTTGGAAGGAAAGACTTTACCTTAAATGCTCTATGGTGGTTTTAAGTTTCTTGCTTTGAAAAGAAAAATCTTTTACACACAGTGGCTAAATTGTCAATATTTCAAATCAGTAATAACTAATGTTTTAGAAGAGGAAAAATAAACTTAATTAGTTTCTTGATAGGCAGATTCAAACATGGAGAAATTATGTGTGTGCATGTACACATTTCTAGCTATAATATGCTAATGTTAAAATTATCTTAAAGATGTTCTTCATTCACTCATTAGCATATCAATCAAATAGTAAAGTAAAAGAGAAAAGAAATCAGAAAATACACACTTTTACCTCTCATAGGAATTCTCTTTTTCTTTTTCAGCATTTTAATCATAATCAGTTTAACTCAAAATTGTAAATGCCTGGACAAAGTTTGTTCAAAGAACATCTTTTTGCTTAAAATTGGAGTTCTTTAAAAAAATAAAAAATAACCTCCTGAATATTAACCTTCATCAGGCGATGAAAGGAGACAGAGACAAAGACAGAGACCCACATTGGAGCACCGGACTGAAATCTCAAGGTCCAAATCAGGAGCAGAAGGAGAGAGAGCACAAGCAAGGAACTCAGGACTGACCACGAGGGGTACACCCACACACTGAGACAATGGGGATGTTCTATCGGGAACTCACCAAGGCCAGCTGGCCTGGGTCTGAAAAAGCCTGGGTGAAAACCAGTCTCGCTGAACATAGCGGACAATGAGGACTACTGAGACCTCAAGAACAATGGCAATGGGTTTTTGATCCTACTGCACATATTGGTTTTGTGGGAGCCTAGGCAGTTTGAATGTTCACCTTACTAGACCTGGATGGAGGTGGGTGGTCCTTGGACTTCCCACAGGGCTGACGGGGGAGGGGGACTTGGTTGGGGGAGGGGGAGGGAAAGGGGAGGCAGTGGTGGGGAAGAGACAGAAATCTTTAATAAATAAATAAATAAATATATTGGTGTGCAAGGAATCAAATAAAACACTCTTTAATTAAATCAAAATTCTAGTTATATGTAAGTGATACTTCACAAAATAAATTTATGGTTGTGGGATAATTAAGAATAAATTAATGTACTGAATGAATATATATCAAAATCAGGAAAAGGACACATGTAAAGCAGTATACATAACACAAGGAGGCAGGGAAGACACAAGCCTTATGTAAGAAATGTAAATTAATCTTATTAATAAAGGGCCTTTTTAATAAGCCATCATAGTGTAAATAGAAGAAATTATATGAATAAAGGCATATATATTTAAAAGATCAGAAGGAGTAGTTACCGATCAATTTGAAAATAATCATAAGCAGTACATGAAGGTACTTTACTCACTGAATATGACAACATGGCTCTTCTCTGCTTGCTGCCCAGTTTCCTCCATGCATTATTTTTGCTACTACTTCTATGCTGTATTTTTGCCTCTAATTCTGCTCCTGACAATTTAGACAATACCTCTATAAAAGTGACTAATTTGAACTAATGACATACTTAAAGACTCTTGGCCAGTGTCCTGTGGACTCTAAGATTTTGTATATTGCCTATTGAATCCTTCTTCTGTACTCACCTTGGGAGCCTCTCCCGTGAAGAGTCACCCAACAACTTCCAACCCTTGGGAACTCCTTGTTTCTCAATAGCAGAGACTTTCCTACTTCCTCCACCATCTTTCCTCATCCTGGACTCATGTGAGTCTCCACTCATAGCAACTGTGTGTTTTTATGGTTAACTCCTCATAAGATTTACTCTTGGAAAATGAGGTACACACTGCTGCATTGATGTTTCTGGGCACCTGAACAAAGCAATGCCTTAGCACAATCACTATGCAGTTTGTGACTAAATATAACATTGTTGCCAACCACTGCAACTGAATAGAAAATATAGTTGGAAAATTTTCATTTACAAAAGCAAACACTGTATGTAAGTCAAGTAACAGTAACTATTTAACATGTACACAAGGAACATTAGAAGTTAAATTTCTCTAACAAATTTTTGTATGGGAATATTTAATGTAGGTGAAAACTGCCTATTTCAATAGAATAAACAGATCACAAATTGGAACATTTAAAAGTGATTAAAGACATATGTAAAAAAAAGTTGAGAGCACTCATTCTACAATTAGAATTGAAAATAGTAAATTATTTTTCCAAAAGTGATAACTTCATAAATAAGACATAAAGATGCAAATCCAAAAGAGAGTGCATAAATGTGCTCTTTTTAGTACCCAAAAAGTTAGTAAAACATACCATAAGAAAATTTAAAGGAAAACCATAACTTGAGATCAGATTAGTATTAAAATTTGGATGGAATTCCTCTCAGTAGAGACATTGTTCAATTTATAACATATAAGCATAAAGACCTGAATTTGGGCCTTCAGAACCTAAAAGTTACATGAGGCAGAGACCCTCTGTAATCCCACCTTTAAGGAGGTACACAATATGATCTTTATACGTTGCTGGTCAGCTAGTTTTAGTACATGGGTGAGTTCCAGGTTCACTAAGAGATCTAGTTCCAGATACCAGGTGGCGAGAAATAGAGGATGAAACTCAGACTGGGCCTTGAATGTCCACCTGTGGATGCAAACATAAGTGCATGAACCCCATACACACACACACACACACACACACACGTTTATTATTTGTGCTTTAATAAGTAAAACTTGCCTGAAGATCAGAGGACAAAGCAGCCATACTAGTCAGACATACAGACCAGGCAGTGGAGGTAGACACCTTTAATCCTAGGACTTTGGAAACAGAGGCAGATAGATCTCTGAGTTTAAAGCCACCCTGTGTTGTGGGACAATGGTCTTGTATGCTATAAAGAGTTGTCAGTTGTATTGGTTTAATAAAATGCTGATTGGCCAGTAGTGGGCCAGAAGTATAGGCAGGGAGACCAGAATAAGAAAATTCTGGGAAGAGGAAAGGCTCAGTCTGCAGTCATCACCCAGACACAGAGGAAGCAAGATGAGAATGCCTCACTGATAAAGGTACTAAACCATGTGGCTAACACAGACAAGAATTATGGGTTAATGTAGGATGTAAGAGTTAATAAGAAGCCTGTGGTAATAGGCCAACCAGTTTATAATTAATGTATGGGTGTGGGACTAGGAAGAACAGAAACCTCTGTCAACAACCCTGGGACACACAAGATTGAATTTGTCTAAAATAGAAACAGAGCTCACACAAAGGTGATCCCAGCACTTGGGATCACACATTTTTAATCCCATAACTAGGGAGGTGGAAACAGGAGAAATATGTCTAGGTGGAGAGAGGAATATGAAGGGGAAGAGATAGGAACTCAGTGGAGTGTGGGGTCTGAGGTTGGTGGATAGTATTGCCAGACCTTCCCATTGTCTGAGCCTTGGTAGAGGTAAGATCTCTCTAGTGGCTTGGTTGCTTTGCATTTCTGATCTTCAACTTGAACATTATTAGCTGTCTCTGGGTTTTTATCATTCATGCTACACATGAATATGAATGCCTTTATAAGGCATGCATGCATGTGCACACGTGTGCACACACACACACACACCTGAGTAGTGAATCTATGACCTCACAAGGCCAGGCCATTACTCTTTAACTGAGTTACAATCACAGTTCAGCTAGTGTGATTTTGCAAGCTGAAATCTTATACTGCCCATTAATGAAGTGTGGCTTATTCATAGAACACCAGCTAACATGATTTTTGAAATAAAATACCTAGACATGTATCTTCACATTACAATTTACATCAGTGAATTCTCCCTAAAACTCCCGTGCATCATTTTATAAAGAGGTTTAAATGAGTTTTAAACTTTTAACATTTTCTTTCTTTTTTTTTATTGAAAAGAAAAAAATTCCGCCTCCTCCCAACCTCCCATTTCCCTCCCACTCCTCCTGCCCCTCTCCCCCTCCCCCCACTTTTCTCCTCCTCCCTCTCCAGTCCGAAGAGTAGTCAGGGTTCCCTGCCCTGTGGAAAATCCAAGGTCCTCCTCCCACCATCCAGGTCTAGGAAGGTGAACATCCAAACTGGCTAGGCTCCCACAAGGCCAGAACATGAAGTAGGATCAAAATCCCGTGCCATTGTCCTTGGCTTCTCATCAGCCCTCATTGTCCGCCATGCTCAGAGAGTCCGGTTTTATCCCTTGGTTTTTCAGTCACAGACCAGCTGGCCTTGGTGAGCTCCCAATAGATCAGCCCCACTGTCTCAGTGAGTGGGTGCACCCCTCGTGGTCCTGACTTCCTTGCTCATGTTCTCCCTCCTTCTGCTCCTCATTGGGTTTAACATTTTCTTGCTTAAAAAAAAAAAAAAAAAAGAACAGAAAAACAGTCCTGAGCAAATGTTTGTAAATGTGGGTAGCTTATAAACAGAGGTTTATGATTCCCTGTAATTTCTTGTATATTTGAAACATTACAATAAAAAGCTAAATGGAACAATGGTGGGCATTGTGGACAGCTTTGCATTGCCACTTTAATTTTAATTACTACTTTAGGTAATGAGAAACTGTGGGAAATGGTAAAAGGGGAGGGAGAATTACAGGTTTTTAACGGAAATTTAGAAAATCAACCTTGCCAGAGAGATAAGGGTAATCCTAGAGACAGTTAAAAAGAAAAAAAAATAATTAAAGTCATGGCAACTCCTGAACTTTAAATTAGAGATGGCGAATGTTTCTCCGTGAAAGAATTGAGGGTTTGAGACTCAATGTGCAGCCCCTAGGAGACATAATGATGACTGAATGTTGTGAGATAAAGAAAGGCCCAGTTCTCCCTCCCAGGCTTAGCACTAAGGAGTTTTAGATGAAGAGGTGGGACGAGCCATGCTGGGTAATGCACCGTGTTTAGACTCTAAGCAGTTCTGGACAGGAAATGCTTCACAGAAATTAGGACAAGCAAAACTGAAGATTAAAAGTATGAACACATTTTCATTCGGTAGAGAGTTTTCCAGTTTCCATAAATTTGTAAGCCTTCTATTCTTTCTGTTCTTGTTGATAACCAGTTTTAATTTGTGGTGGTCTGATAGGATGTGGATAGTTATTTCAGTTTTCATGGATCTGTTGAGACTTGCTTTATGGCTGAGTATGTGCTCAACTTTGGAGAAAGTTCCATGAGGTGCAGAGAAGAAGATACATTCTTTTGTGTTTGGGGAAAATGTTCTGTAAATACCTTATAGGTTCATTTGGGGGACATCAGAACACAGACCTCTTAATCAACAGAGAAAAGAAAATCATTTGAAACAGCAGAGAATGAAACAGCAAGCATGGGTGGGCATCAGTCTGCACTACGTCCTCTGTGTATAAATTATAACATTCAGTATAATGTTTTTATGGGACTCCTGAAAGTGTGACTGCATGGGTCTATGATTCTTGTGTCTTCTCTTAGGCCTTATTTCCTTTTGTTGATGATTCTCATCCAACTTTGATGTGACAGTGTTTGTTTTAACTTAGTACATTTTATTATGTCATGTTTTGTTGTCCTTTCTTAGAATCCTCTTCTCTTCTAATGAGAGGCAGAAAGAGAGTGAAACCGAATAGGAGGGGATGTGGAGAGGAACTGCGAGGAGTAGAGAGAGCGTAAATTATAATCAGGATATATTGTATGAGAAAATTTTCATGAAATGGAAAAAGAATATAATAAAAATAGAAAATAGAAAAAAAGAAGAAGAAAGGCTTGAACAAAACTTAAAGTGCCTAATCAATGGAGATAGTTTTATGGGTTCAGAATAAAAATATGGGGGTTGAAATTAAAGCATCCTAAGGAAAACAGAAAACAGTTTCAGAAGCAGACCAATGAGGAAATTTTTGTAGCAGTTTGGGAGGAGGACATCCGATCACTTGGTGCTATTTGATCAGCAAGTACCAACAGCAAAGGAAGCGCCCTTAGTGGGCTAGTGGAATATGATCTAAAAGGAGAAGGATTCCTAGGTGATACTGGGCTTCTGGGGAGGGTGTACCACCAATGGAGGTGACACTAAAACATCCTGTTAATCACGCAAAGGAGGCCTGGAACTCTCAAGCAAAGGTGTGAAGGTGCAGCCAATTTATGACACTGGCACCCTCCACACAAGCTCCCATTTTTGCAGGTGTCAATCATGTGAATAACCTTGTCACAGTAGTATATAAGCAACATCTAGTCACATAATTATAACCTACCTGCCTGTGTTGTGTTAAACATAAATGCATCAAAAATTGTTTGCTCAAGGCAAAGAGAATTAATGCCCTGAAGGGGTACAATTCAATAAGAAACATTCCGAATCAGCGATAATTGTGGAAAGCCAAATCAGTAGTTGTTATTTTCAAACTGAAATAGCAACAGATTAAAGAAAACTGAGTGTTCTAGGTCTATGGGATGATTCCATTTGGAATTTGACAATTATTTACAAATGGGATGCAGACATAATATGTCAATACACTCAACAAAGTGTTTCTCTTTCTTGAACCTTTCCTCTGCACTATAAACTGATCTCTGAAGAGACTCAAATGCTTGAGTTGAGACTCACATCATTTCAACAATCTATAGGGTTTTAAAGAAGCAAAAATATGTGGAAAGTTTCTTTAGAGACAAATTACTATAGTCATCAATATAAGAGGGAGACTGAAAAAATCATGTTAATTACAAAATCACATGCTCAGAAAATCCTCATTAAGTGATAAGGAAGAACACCTATTTTTAGAATTATACTTTTTAGGGGACTACTTCAATACAGCATTTTAATGTATCAAAAATAAAAACTAATAGAAACATTTTTTATTTGGACTACATTTAGCAATGTAAACATCATCGATTTACCGTTAGAGCTGGGGAATCAAAGAGAGAACACTGATAGTGATAGATTTCTGGGGACTCACTTGTGATGTTACCTTCCACATTAGGAACTGAGGCACCTGGCTTATGTGTTAGAATACATAAAGTACACACCAGGGAAGCCAATGCTATTGTATTTATTAACAAAACCATATTGTAGTCTAAGGTGGCATTCTCAGAGCTATTTGGTGTCTTTTGGTCGTCAGAGTCGACTGTATCACTATGCAATGTGATATGGTGCAGCAGTCACCATAGGCATTCTGATAAGAATTCAGTGTAGAAGACTGAGGTTTCTGAGTCAATGTGTGTTCTTACCTGTCTGAGATTCACTGTCTTCCTACCATAATATTAAAATGTAAAGTAACCTGTCCATGCAGCAGCATTGATATGGTGATGGTGGGGCAGCATGTAAAACCATATGTTGAACTGTAAAGTGAACAGGACATCGAATCAATGCCATAAGTCTTAAAGACAGTTAACTTTAAAGGTTTATTTTTAAGTTGTTTTATATGTATGTACATGAGCTTGTCTGAGTTTATGTGCATCATATATGTTCAACTGCTTGTAGAGGCTGGAAGGGGACATTGGATGATATGGAACCGGAGTTACAAGCAATGAACCACTGTATATCAGGTACTGGGAAATAAACAGAGTCTTTTGCAAGGGAAGAAAGTAAGCATTCTTAAGCCCTGGGCCATTTCTCCAGCTGAAAATATCTTAATTTGCATACTATTTGAAATTTTATAGCAAACATGAAAGTAAATAATTATACAGAACAATCAAAAGAGCAGTTGAAAGCAAAGATAGTTCAATATAAGGCAGACACCTAAATCTAATGTCCCAGAGATTAATAGAGTTTTAAATTTAGGTAGGTTATTCTATAAAAATCTGTTCCCTCTGTTCTTTCCTTATGAAAGGCCAATAAACATTTTTATCTGCTTGTCTTCTATTTGTTCTTAATAAAGCTAATTTTAGTGCTTTCATAGAAATTTAGAAAATGGATATGATTAAAATTGTAAAATGTATTTTATGAAAAATTAAGCATTAACTAGCTCCTTTTAACTAGGGCATAGCATTTTCTAGCCAAATGCTCTCTATAGAACACTACGTTCTCTGAGACTTCACTGAGAATAACTATTATAATTCACTGACCTTATATAAATTATATATAAAAATATATAAATACCTTATATAAATTATCAGGTATCAAGTAAAAGATCAATTTTGTTAGACATAAGTTCAAGCAAAATTTTCCTCCAAACACATAAGAAACACCAAACATATCTACATACAATAAAAATAAGGTCAATCTTCTAAAGTATTGGTAGTCATATAAATGCAATCGATATACACTTGTTTATATTTCTACTCTTTCAGCAATCTGACTGAAATCAGACTTATATAACATTTTAAAAACCTGGAAATATTATTGAGACCAAAGGAAAACACAGAGGAGTATGATCCTAAGGGAATTTAAGAAAGACTGAAGTTATTTGGACAAGGCCAAGTTCACATTCGCATCTTAGTCTCTCTAGCTGTAGCTATTTGTACATTCACTGAGCACAGAGCTCACTATCCTATGTGTTACCCTCTGGATACAAATACATATTCCATGAGCCAGAAAGAAAGGAAAGGTATTGTGTTAGATGAGACAAATGATGTGTTTATATTTGACTAATTTGTTTAACAAATGAAATGTTAAAACTTTTTTACTATGCTTCTTAAGTGGTTATAGATTGAAATCATGTTTATCTCAGGCTACACTTCTTGGAAAATTAAGGTAGAAGATAGAGCCCTCAATAACTAAGAAAGACCCATGTTTATGTTTATGACCAATTCTGTTATATGGCAAGGTGTTCTGGTTTGCTTTCTACTTCTGTCATAAACAAATACCATAGTCCAAAGCAACTTGGGGAACAAAATGTTCATTACTTACAGCTTAGAGACCATTATTAAATTAAATCAACACAAGAGCCTGGAGGCAGGAACCAAAGCAGAAGTACACTGCTTACTAGCTTTCTTCCTTGCTTACCTTGGCTATCTTTATAGAACCCAGACCCACAAGTTTAAGAATGGCACTTCCCACAGTAGATTGGGCCCTCCTATACTAACTGATAAGAAAAAAATACCTCATAGACATCCCCATAGGTAATTCCACTAATTTCTGGTCATGTACAGGCATGTGCTTTCACACAAACCACACACACACACACACACACACACACACACACATCCAAATACATAAGCAACTCAAATAACAACAGAAAGAAAGAAAGATCCAGATAAAAAATCGACAAGTATATGAGGAAATTCTCATAATGGTTAATAATCAGCAACACGTGAATGAAAACACCAGTGACACATTGCTCACCTATTAGAAATTGCTCATCTAGTAGAAAGGTTAACATCAAAAGACAGATGATTAAAAGGGCTGGTGAGGCTACAGATAAAAATCAATCATAGTACATTATTGAGGGCAAAGAAAATAGGGATACTATGACAAAAGAATATTTTGATCATAATATTGACAAAAGAACTTCTTCAACATGACTCCATCTACAGGGTAAACATCCAAAGGAAAGAACATCACATATCCAGAAGGCATCTGCACTTCCGTGTTTCCAGCAGCACCACTCACAATATTTATGATGTATCAATCTCACTGTCAGTTAATAGATAAATGGATAAATACATATGTTAATGAAAGTGCAACAGTACTATTTAGTCTTTTAAAAGAAGTAAATGAGAAACAACATAGAGAAAAATGGAGGGTTGATTATATATTTTTTTTATTTTTTTATAATAATAAACCAGGAACAGACAAACACAGCACAGTCTCTTTTATAGGTAGTATCTAAAAAAGTCTATTCAAAATTCACAAATAGGAAAACAGTGGTTGCCAGAGTTTTAAGAGTAAAGAGAGTAAAAGTCACTTGTCAAAAATTCTATGTTACACATAAACTGGACAGACTAATGTACAACACTTTGAATCTATGTGATACATTGGGCTGTCTGCTTAAAAATTTCTCAAGGAGAAATTATTCAATGTTTTCTACACACTCAAACATGGGGTGATATGTGAGGTGATAGACGTGGTAATTAGATAGATGGTGGTAATTATTTCACATTGTATACATGTATCAAAACATCACCTTATTTAGCTTGAATACACACAATTATTGTTGATTAAAACTCAAACTAAGAGGTTTTTAAAAAGAAAACTCAGAATTGTTTTCCAGAGGTTTGTGTTAACCATTTCAAATCCCCACTAGGAGCGTCTGTGGGGCCCAGGTTTTATTTTTTATTATTTTTGGTGGTGTTTGATGACATCATTGTTTTATTATTGTCACTTTACCAACTATTATGTTGTCAGATATTATTGTTGGAAATTCAGTTTCCTAATGGTTAATGATGGTGAATATCAAACATCTGTTCATCAATTTGTATAAATGCCTATTTATTTCTGTCTTTAGAAATTTCATTCATTGTTTTCCACTTTCACATGAGTCCTGTATTTACATCGTCTCCCTCCTCTTCCCTTCAGCTTTTCCCATGATTACCTGTCCCCTCTCAAAATCATGGCATGTTTCTACTTAAATATTATTCTTACATATATAAATGTATGAATGAATAAATATACAAATGCAAACTGCTAACTGCATTTAACATTACTTATATGTATGCATATGTTTTGAGGACTGGTCACTTAGTATTTGGTAATCAGTTAGGGGACTTGTCCCTGGAGAAGACTGATTCTCCCTCTTTCAGTACTCATTAATTACCTGTAGCTCTTTATCTAAGGGTAGGAGTCTTGTGAGATTTCTACCAACCACACTGGCATGTCAACTGGTGTTGTCATTGTACAGTTAGTATTTTTAATTTCATGGGCGCATCTTTCCTTTCAGATATAGAAGATATAATCTCACCAGGAAATCCTGGTACTCTGAAATTTATAATCTCTGTAGCCATTCTTACCAGGTATTCCCTGAGCTTTAGGCATAGGGGTTGTGGTTAAAATGTATCAATTTTATTGGTACATCCCAAAGTCATTTGTTCTCTGCATTTTGACCAGTGTAGTTTTCTGTAATATTTTCCATATTCTATAAAATGAAACCTCTTTGATGAGGGATGGGACCTACAGTTGTCTGTGGATGTAAGGATACAGTTTTTACTGGCTTGGGGAAATAGCAGTAGATTCTCCTCTAGGTTGTATGACTTTACCAGCCATGGGTAGTGGGTCCAGTTAACGGAACCAGGCATGAAATTCCTACTTCTGAGCAGGACTTAAGTCTAATTTGATTACATTTATATAGAGTTTGAAAGATTTTTTGAGATAGGCAGTTCTTTGTCAAAGGGGGGGGGTGTTTGTAAGTATTTCTGCCTATCAGTATCGGCGTCTACTTTATCATAACAGAATCTTTCAAAGTAGAAAAGTTTTAGTTTTGATGGAATTTATAAAATTTCCCTTTGATGGATCTTGTTTTTGGCATGAGTATAAGATCATTTTATTTGGTGCTACTTTTTAATATTTTCCATGATTTTATGAACTGTTTTACAATTTTAAATTTTATACATTAATCTGCGGTCTGAGTTTCAAAGTGTAAAGCTGATGTTGATCCTCACACAGTTTAAGTTACAGCAACAGCATCTATTGAACAGACGTCTTTCTCTCTATCGCTGAATTGTCCTGAACCTTTGTCCAAAATATGTTATGAGTTTGGGTGACAATTTATCCTTTTCTGAAGTTCTAGGAACTCAACCTAGGGCTTCAAATCCTTTCCTTAATATTGTCATACAAATGGTTGATTATATCAAAGCTTCTATGTATCTCCTTGAATGAATAAGACTTTAATACTGATATTCTTATATTTTAATACAAACAAGTACTGAGGACAAGAAAAATGATTTCTAATGATCTTATCTTTCTAGGAAAAGTACTTAATGTTCATGGCTCAAGAAACTATTCTAATATATTGCTTCTAAAATTTAAGAGTTTTCTTCAATAATACCACCTAGTCATTTTTAACATTTGTTGCTAAAAGCAACAAAATATGCCACTTTAAACATAAAAGAATTTCTTATTTTTGCATTATTTTTAATTAGGAAGGCTGGAGAACAAAGTTTAAGAATACACAAATGCAGATGATTATAATAGCCTTCAACTAGTTTGATGATGTTATTGTCTTTTAACAATAAGGTTTCCATATAGCTTTGGAGCCTGTCCTGGTACTCACTTTTAGACCAGGCTGGTCTTGAACTCACAGAGATCTGCCTGTCTCTGCCTCCCTAGTCCTGGAATTAAAGGTGTACACCATAACCTTTCTTAATCCTCCGAGTATACATTGTCTGATGCTCTGAATAAAGTTGGCTATTGCATGAGACATTAGCCAACATCATTTTTGGGTCCTGCTCTCCTGTGTTTAGGCTGCCAACTAGAGTGGCAAAAGATTTATTCTTGTTCAGAATTCCAAATTGTTCTTATGAGTTACATGTGTTTCATATGCACTCATATATAGTGGTTCATAGTTACAGTAAACGTTGAGCGGGCACTAAAAAAGTTTTGCTTAAAGGATATACCTGGTCAATGTAGAAGCATTCTGAAGTGTGAGAGAGTCTATAAAACATTAGGAAAATGACAGATCTTACAAAAGCATTGGTTCTAGGTCCTTAAAGCACTCAGGAAAATGTGTTTCTATTTACTGCTAATCTTACCAAAAACAATCTACAGAATTCCAGCAAATGTCTTCACAGACCTAGAAAAAAAACATACTGAACTTCATATGGAAATAAAAAAAAAAAACTAGGATAGCCAAAACAAACCTGTAAAATAAAGAAACTTCTGGAGGCATCACAATCCCTGGTTTTAAACTCCACCAAAAAAAAAGTTGCCTTTTATTTAATAACCTTAAACAAAAGATCATGCACATAAACAAAAATTAGGTGTGTTAGTTTTCTACTGCTGTGATAAAATACCATGACTAATACAACTTATCAAATAAAGCATTTAATTGGATTTCTTGTTTCAGTGTTAGAGTCCAAAAGTGATCATAGCAGCAGGTGGCCAGAGCTGCACCTGAGAATCCATATACCACAAGCATAAGGCAGAAAGAGAACACTGAAAATGGAGAGGCTTTTGAAGTCTCAAAGCCACCACTACCCCCTTCCTGTGACATACATGCTCCAACAAAGTCACATCTCCTAATCCTTCCCAAGAATTTCAACCAACTGAGACCTGTTCATTCACACGAAATAGGGTGCTATTCTTTTACAAATCACTACATTCTAACCCCTGACCACTATAGGCTGTGAACATATCTCAATGCAAAATGCATTTATCCCTACTTTAGTATCTCCATAACCTTGCACAGTCTCAACACTGTTTTAAAGTTTAAAGTTCAAAATCTCTCTGATACTCAAGGCAATATCTTAATTGTAATGCCTTATAAAATTAGAAAGCAAATTACACATTTCCAACACTCAGCGACATAGAATGTATATTATCATCGCAAAAGGGAGGAATGGGGGAATATTAAGAATGTAATTCACCAAAACCAGGTCAAAATCCAGCAGGAAAATGTTCAAATCTGATATTTCCATCTCTGACATCAAAGGACTTGGCTGGCTCCATCACTCCAGTTTCACTGCCTGCAACACAAATACCTTTCTTTGGCTTGTTCCATTCCCTGCATTCAGTTCTTTTCGGTAGATATCCCATGCCTCTTGGGCATTCATACAGGCACTAACTTACTACATATTGTGTGACCTCAGCAGCTCTCCTTAACTGTTGAGGAAGATTCCACAACCACTTTGCTAACACATCTATCATAATTCTAAAGCCAGAACCCCATGGATGACACTCAAAATTTGAAAATCAGCTTCAGGTGAACTCTGCCATCCATTAACCACATTTGTAACCACTCTCACTGTTGCCTTTTAAGAGCACCCAGTTCCTCAGGCCTTTTCTTTTTACAAATTAGATACTTATCTGAGTGGGATAACACCCTGAAATAACCCTTGCCTTTATTATATTTCTGATCAGGCCACGCTTCAATCTTCTTTTCTCTTTCAGAACAAGTCTTGTCTCCAACATAACATGTTCTGTCCTGATATTTTTCTTCTTTTCACACTTTACATTTTGTGTTTCTTTGTGCCCTAGTTGTTCATTTGCATTGTAGACCTGCATAAGAGTGATGACTAACAACCACACAACAGAGCCAATATAGACTTCTCTACTAAACAAATCAGTCAGTTACCTTTTAAATTAGCCTTAGGCAAATTCTTATGGCAGGGGCATAAAGCAATCACATTATTTTTCCCAAAATCAACACATGAACAATCTATAGCCCAATGACCAATATTCTTCACTTATGAAACTTCTTTAAAAATAGCTCCTACTATGATGGTCTATTAAGCTCCGCTGATAGTGTTTAACTACTTTCCTACTCTAAAGTTCCAAAGTCTTTACATTTCTCTACAAACAGCATGGTTTGCATCTTCAAAGCAATAACCCACTTCCTGGTACCAACTTCTGTATTAGTTACTTTTCTATTGCTGTAATAAACCACCACTTTTTTTCTATTTATTTTTATTTATTTATTTATTAAAGATTTCTGTCTCTTCCCCGCCGCCGCCTCCCCTTTCCCTCCCCCTCCCCCAATCAAGTTTTTAAGGCAATTTATAAAACAAAATGCTTACTTTTGCTTATGTTTTTTGAGTGTTAGAACTCTTGATGGTGGAGTGAAGGCATGGGGCCAGGCAGTAGGAGCAGATGCTGAAATCTCACATCTCATATGCAGGAGGCAGAGAGAGCACATTGGGAATGGTATGAGGTTTCAGAAATCTCAAAACCTTCTCCAGTGACAAACTTCCTCCAACAAATTTATACATCCTAATCCTTCCCAAACTTCCATCAATTGGGGACCAAGCATGAAAACATATGAGCCAATTGAGACCATTTTTCATTCAAGCTACCACATAAGATAAAAAGTATATTTTAAATGTTTTAAATTCTACTTAAACACTAACAGCTGATATGGGGTCCTGCATGACTTATAAGAAAGAATAAACTAGTCAAATGTGAAGCCACAATCAATGCACATGGACACATGCTGAGTGGCCTACAAGAATTCTCTAGAAAGCTTGTTAGTGTGGTATAAGGTCTTTCTCTAAATTTCTCTTTCATTGCAATCTAAATAAATTTGAGTGATGAAAGTGACATTGTTAGCTTTACACCAGTTGAGCAATGAAGAAAAGAATGTTTACTTTCAGAGCCGTGGAGATGGCTCAGTTGGTAGAGTGCTAGCTGTACAGGATGAGAACCTGAACACTGATGCTCAAAAACCATGGAAAAGCCTGAGTGGTGGTGGTGTGCATCTGCAACTTCATAGTGGGGAGTGGCAGACAGGCTGATACCTGGGTCACATGAACAAGCCACTCCAATGGCAAGATGGTGGTCCAGGGAGAGAGCGTGCCACACAAGTGCAACACACATGTAAACAAAAACTTAAGAAAAAAATGTATTTATCTATGAGAGTGTGTATGAATGTGTTGCTTATGACATTTGCAGTAAGATGGTAACTATCGTATAGTAGATGCAATGCTGAATTTGAAGTTAAAACCATGCTTTCAATGCAGCAAACCCACAAACACAGCATGAGCTTCTATAACTCTTATTGACACATTTTGTTCCTTTCAGATTTTGGTACATAAGTGAAATAGGAATAAAAATGAAATGTACTGTCAAAACTGTTGGAGAACTGCGTAAGATATGTGAGAACTTTTTATAATCTGAAAAATGCAGTATACATGAAAAACAACATGACTGAGTTCTTTTTTATTATTCTTCAGATTAACATGAACTTTGATGTATTAGTGTTCTCAGTAACTGTATTAGTAAGTTTTTAAGACAGTATTTTATTATAGATTCAGTAAAATAGAATATAAAATATCTTGCACATGCTCAAATATTACAGTCACTATTAAGTCCAAATATCATGAAAAAACAATTCTATATATATATATATATATATATTTTCTATTTAAAACAAAACACCATCTATCAATCAATTTGATAGACAGATATAATATTCTTACAACAAATTGTGCTACAATGTAAAAACAATGACTAAGGGTATCAAAATCAAGTTAAAATGGGTTTATGTTGAAAGTTAATTAAAATGTCAGGACAGTGGTGGCACATGTCTTTAATCCCAGCACTTGGAGGCAGAGGTAGGGGGATCTCTGTGAGTTCAAGGCTAACCTCATCTATAAAGAGTTTCAGAACAGTCAGAGCTCTTACACAGAGAAACCCTGTCTTGAAAAATTAAAAACCATAGAACAAAAACAAAACAAACAAAAAAGAAAAACTAGAAATGTTCTCAGTCTAGGATTTGTGGTCCCTTGAAAAAGTTTTGAGAGTCTAAAGGAACAAAAAGAAAAAAAAAGCAATACTCAGAAAAGTGAGACAGTATTCATCAATCTAAGGCTACAGGAATTATATTTTATCCTCCCTCCTAACAAGTTAATCTTACTTGATAGAAATTGCTGTTTATGATAGAAACTACTTTTCCTTTTAAGATAAAATTCCCCAAACGTGTGATGTCTATGTATCATCTGAAAATTAAAAGGGAAAGGTAATTTTTGTATTTTTTTTTATTTTGCTGCTGCCTTATCTTCTAGCTTCTATTATGTGGTTGGTGTAAACAAAGTAATGCAAAGGTTTGAATACTTCCTAATTCTACACAGGTATTTCCTAGTGTCTTATTATGGGACAACAAAAATATCAGTTAGTAACAAACTACTTCATTAGTGGCATTAGACAAATATTTTATTCTATCTTCCAATTTATCAGTCATAGTTGCATGTTTCTGAAAACAAGAAAATTGAGAATGTATATGTTACAAAGACAGTTGACCAGAATATCATGCAATTATTAATTTTATCATTTTAGGCATTTCTTTAAGTATTTAGAGCAGTGATTCTCCACCTTCCTAATGCTGTGACCATTTAATATAGTTCATCATGTTGTGGAGCCCCTCAACATAAAATTATTTTGTTGTTACACTTAATAACGGTAAATTTGACATGGTTATGGATCATAGTATAAATATCTGTATTTTTCAATGGTCTTAGGCTACTCCTGTGAAAAGGTCATTCAACCTTGAAAGGGGTCACAATACACAGATGAGAACCACCAATTTAGGGTAATTGACATAAAAGGAAAGAAATAGTATTTTCAGTTCCACCACACCATCCATAATGTGCAACTTTATCAGGACATAAATGTAGCTATGAATTCTCATACACTCCTTTCCTGAATTCTAGTCTTCCATGTATTCTGTATGCTTGATCATTTCAGAGAAAAATTAATTCAGCAACATATCTAGGTTTAGTTTTTCTAGCTATGGGGGGGTGGCTGTGGAGGTGCGTGGTTCCACATTTTTAAAATGAAAAGATCATAGGATATGCTCATATGCATATTTAAGGTTAAAAGCCTAAAATTAAATAAATTTTATTAATGTACATATAGTTTTCTAAGCTTACATTACATCTTATGCAATAATATACAGAACAAATAATGTATAGGAATTAAATAGAATATACATATGACTTTTCTTTATTTTGAAATATATAAATTGTTATCTGCAGACATATTTACAAATACAGAAATAACTGACATAGTCTACATACTATTATGTATTATATAATATGTAATGTTATTTGATATGTGTGTGTATAAACATGGACCTAGAACAAACATTATAAATTACTGGATATTTTCATTCATTCTAAATTCATATTTAATGAGAAAAAATTAGTTATAAGTGGTATGGTACAATGATCTGTATTCTGTCAATTATATTTTAAATAAATGCTGATTGGTCAGTAGCCAGACAAGAAGTATAGGTGGGACAACCAGACAGGAAGTAGAGACAGGTCAATGAGAATAGGATAATTCTGGGAAGAAGGAAGCCCATTCCTAGGCAGTCCTGGCCCAGCCACAGAGCAAGCAAGATGTGACTGCCTGGCTGAAAAAGGTACTGAGCCATGTGGCTAACAGAGACAAGAATAATGGATAAAAGTGAATAAGAATCCTGAGCTAATGGGCCAATCCATTTATAGTTAATGTAGACCTCTGTGTGATTTCTTTGAGACTTAATGATTGCGGGAACCAGGCAGGACAAAAAACTGTCAACAAATAAACATGTATAACAAGGATCCTTGATATGGAACATTGATCTATGTTCAAGACACTTAATAATATGAAAATACATTTAAGCATTAGAGTACAACTTCCATATCTTAAACACACTGAATATTCATATTGATAATGTTAATCTTGGATGTTCATTTTAAGTTTCTGATGGTCATGATTATTATCTTGATCATTTGAGACCGTGTCTTAAATTTATCTACTCCATCTAATTCTTACCACACTGCTAAAGTATGTTATAAAGAATAGAACTTCACTTTAAGAAGGAGTATTAGCGAATCAAAAGAGAGATTTACTAAATACTACTTCCTCTAATGAACAGAACTCTGATTCACATGCTCTGCTGCTTGTTTTGATGATTGGTTTCTATAGAAGGGCTAGGCTTCACCGCTTGCCTTTCATAAGCAACTACACTCTTCCATTTCTTATCATCAGATGAGAACGTTGTAATAGAGAAAGCCTCGTGTTTGAAGAATGGGAAGTAAGAGTCATTAGGTCAGAAATATGTATGTCTCAAGGTTTTAATTGAGAAGAGAAAGATGGTAGGAGATAGATGAATTCAATTTGCCATAAAAAAGTAGACTGAAAAATGAAACTACTGTGTCTACAATCAGTTTCATAAACCAGCCTGCATCTAAGATCTTAAGTATGTTTTTCCATATTTTGTCTTCTCCAACAACCAAATGTGGAAAGCAAATATGATTGCTCCAATGTGCTAAGTACAAAAAGAGTTCATTATGAGTAGTGATGATTTAATACAACATAACTTTATAATATCCACAAAATCACACAAATCATTATATGCCATCTGATAAAGTATATGGACTTCATGAACATTTGTTTATTTGTTTATTGTGCATAGTTATACACACACACACACACACACACACACACACACACCACAATACTTCAAGACACTCTTTTGGTACATTCACACCAATGTGAATCATTTACTAGGCTTTGAATAATGCATAGAAATAGAATTCTAAATAAAACACTTTATTTCTGGTGTGTGTTTGAGAATAGTTATTCCTATGAATATGTTTAATATTTCTTGTGAACTGCTTGGGACATGAAGCATTTCATATTTGACACATGCACACATATGTAATGGGATACATGGTAAGATATTTCCAAGTTTAATCTGAAAATTCATTTATGTTTTATATATTATTTTTAAATTTTATTTTATTATGTATAAGGGTATTTGGGCTGTATATATGTGTACCACTTGTATGCTTGTGCCTGTGGAGAGGAAAAGAAGGTATTGTAACCTTAGTTTTTAAGTTACAGACTATTGTGAGCCTCCCTGTGAATGCTGGGAATTGAACGCAGGGTCTTTGGAAGAGCAGTTAATTAGGAACATTCTCTTCCATCCTCATACGTTCATTATTTACACATGCTTGCAAGCAGGGCACACGTTTATAGTGTCATTTTTTTATAAAGGAATACTAATCACATGAGGTAATAATATGGAAGTTTTCACTTGTAGTTATGACCGTGGCACTCAGAAAGTTTTGTATTTTGGATAATTTCTGTTTCATGATCATTTATAATTAGGAATCCTCTGTGTGGATGAAATTATCTGACAACAATAATGTGATGCCTGAGTCTTGATTTAGTCAAAGTAGTGTTCTAAACTTTGTCTAGCATATTAGTGACGAATGATATCTTTCGGTATTTCTATATTTATTTTGATAGATGAGTCAGTAAGCAGGATAGCCAATCACTAATGATTTCAGTAACTGGTTTTTTAGTTTAGTCCCAGTCAAGAAGAAATTGGATATTTTGTAATATGTGCATTGATTTTGAATTTAATCTGTCAGAATTCAGAAGAAAATGGACGATCAAGGCTTAGAGATAAAACTCATTAGCATGTTTTATTTTTATTATTATTTTTTACTATTCTTTCCTTAACAAACACAGTAGCTTGTGGATTATGACAATAATTTTTCAAATAGAAAAGTTTGTAGAGGAATGGGATTGTTCTAAAGATATTCAAATGTCAAAGACAACACAGACACACACACAAGTTTGTAAAAGCAATGAAACTGTTGTACAGTATTTAAATAAATTACTATAACATTTATGATATACATTTAAAAATTCACATGTATAAATTTTACCTATAAAATTCAGTGTTTTAATAAACATTTAAAAACATAGTGAATATTGAGGAAATGATTTTATTTATTTCTCAAAATAGTATTTATATGTTGGGCATGTAATTCATTTGTTAAAATTCTTGCCTGACCTGTACCAAACCCTGAATCCTGAGCATTGCAAAAGAGAACATGCTTGTAATAATAGCATGTTGGAGATGGAGGCAGAAGAATCAGAAGATCAAGGGTCATATTCAGTTAAGATGCTAGCTTGAGGCCTAAGATACACAGCACCTTCACAAAACAACAAAAATAATAATAAAGATAATAATAGATAATAAAGATAATAATAATATAACCTTTCTAAATGGAGAAATGATTGTTGAGGAATCAAGACACACCTCAAAGCTGACTCAATTTTTCTTTATAAATGATTGCACAAATGAGCAGACTGTCAATTAAAGAACATTGTGAAAGCCATCTAGCCATTACAACCTGAAAGCAGTATACCCAGAGACCAAGAAATGTTTCACTTTTTCCCCTCTAAATGATGCTAAGTACTCATTTAGAGAGAATAAGGGATGCAATAGAACATTTTATCAAGAAATATGTCCTTATGTCACAGATATGCATTGTGCAACTGGCCTCCTACACTGACCACTTTTCAACAAAATTCTGTAAAATTTGATTTCTGAAAGTATGAGTTCTTTTCATAATATAGCAAATATCAGCACAAATACAATTACAATGCTTTATATGTTGAAATAAAATGTTGGTTATAAACCATGCAAGAAGTATCATATGTCTATAAAACTGCAAATGGTTTGTCTGGAAGAGTGTGTGTTAGAAACATATATCATTGATAGTGATAATAAATATTAATGCATATCCAATTCCTATTTCTATGATTTGGGGCTTGATGATACAGTTAAATTCCAAAGCATATACACTGTTATCTTTAATTAAGGCTCTACTCTCTCATGGAACCTACTTATAAACAGAACAAACAATATAGAGCTTTGCAATTTCAACTTTTTAAATGTAACAATAATCTGAAAACAAATATATGAAGTTTCTTTAATAAATTATTCTTTCTAAAATGGTTAAGAATATTTAAAATAAAAAGTTCAATATTAGATGTTAAAGTTAACATTGCTCACACAGAAAAGAAGTGGAAGATAAAAATAGTTTATATACAGACACACTATTAATGTTTTCAAAGAGGCCTGTCCTTTAAAAATACTTATGTTTAAATTAATAGTGAGTTTAGCAAAACATTCTTTTTCTAAATATACATGAGCACACATGGCTAGGTGAAAATTGTGTTCTAGAGTGACATTTCACATGTTCTTAATGTCTAGTTATCCTGGAGGCACTTGGTGGCCTTTCCCTTAGCTTTATCATGTAACTAGCTGCATATCAAAGTTTTACAGTATGTAACCTTGGATAGCTTAATGGGGGTCAGTCATATCTCTGAAGAAAAAAATAAGGCATGATCTTCTACCTAAGAAAAGCCCTTGAAGCCTTGCCCCTCTCTCTTTTGTGCAGGTGGGGCACTGGGCTAGAGGATGGGAGTGGGGAACATCAACTTTGCTGTTCTAGCGAGCTATGCATTTCTTGCTCTTTAAGCTTCCTGAAGTTGGTAATCTGCTTAAGTTTGAGAAGGGATCTCTGTGTCCTTTGGTCTTGTCTGCCTTCAGTGAGAATGCCAGCAGAGGAAGCATAAGAGGCAGCTTGCTGCCTCCACCGCTTGCCTCCAGCTAAGGGTCCATAAACCACTTCTGAATGCGGGATGATCTACCTTCTTTTTCTGGCTACTTTATAATTTTCTGCAACTACCCAAAGGCACACTGTTTCTATTTCTCAATTTACAAGTTCCCCCTTCTGTGCATAAATCTGATTCCTTCCTTCATTCATTTCTTTTCTCCAAGTTAGAATATTCACCAACCCAGTGGAGAAAATCCGGGAACTTTCCACCTCTAAGCCAGGATTCTAGAAAGGATAGGAACTCGTGAACTCAGAAAAGAAGAGGCAGCCTCAATGGGTGAAACCCCACTCTTTTGTATACTGAGTTGAATTTTCCTTTTGTCTTGTGGCCAGGTGAACCTGGGCGGCCACACAGCTGTGTCTTGGAGTTGGAGATGCCCCCTGCAAGTTAGTCTGCTTCCATTCATAGCTATCAGGTTTGTACAGTTCCTCTCCAGGTGCACGCCCATCTTTCCATCTATATCCGAGTCTTTCAGGACAGTCAGTACATCCCTTTAAAATACCTATCGAATCACCAAAGAAGTTTTGTCTCCTCATTCCCCGCTCAGGTCTACACTGTTTGTCCCCCAAGTCAGACCAAACATCTCTCAAAGAGAAAGTAAGATTCCATAAACTTTGCCTCCACGGACTTTCCTGCCGCGGTGCACCAACGCTCACTTGCCTATACACGGGCAAAAATACACAAGACCAGGAAAACAGCGGATGAGGTAGTCAGCCAGTGGGCAACTATTAAGGGCACGTTAAAGTCGTTGCTGTAGCCAAAAAGGAATGCGCTGCGCTTAAGAGGCATCAAAAGAGGATTTTGAAATGTGCATGGGGAAAAAAGACCATAAAATGATGGATATAAACACACATACAGAAAGATACCTTTTGCACCTGCTGTCAGCACACAGCAGTTCTCCCGGGAGGCGCACACTTTTGAGAGAAATCACTGTGGGCTGCACCGAATGTAATAAATATCCACAGCTCATATATCTTTGGAACTGACAATCCCTGCGTTGTATTGGACTTCTCGCTGTGGTCACCATGAGCCCAACGCACTTGAGAATGGGGACTCTAGGTGGCCCAGAGCCCTCACCTTGGTGGGCAGAGTCCCCTAGACAGGTGCCAAGCGCTCCTCAGGTCAAGCAACAAGCGGACTAACAGGGGAAGGCCGCCTGCCCTGGTACCCGCGCGGGTCATCTCTCCCCGCCCCCATCCCCAGCTGCCGCCGGGCCACTGGAGCGGCGGAGAAGGAGAAAGCCGAGTTAGCCACTCACCCCCAGCTTCCTGCTGCGGATTTTCACGTAGCCCTGCTTGACTATGTCGTTAAAGTTGGAGGCCATGGCCAGCGCGGTCGGGCTCCCTTGCTGGGCGATCCGCTTCTTGGAGTCGTCGACCGCTGTCCACCGCCCGGTCCACGCAGGTCTCGCATCCAGCCGGCCGTCGCCGGCAGTCGCGCCACCGCCGATTCTTCCCCAGGCTCCTGCCGGCGCGGACGCTGAGTCGGTAGCTGGGGACGGCAGGGCCGCCAAGCACCCGGACCAGGGTACCGGGCCCGGCTCTGCTCAGCAGCACCAGCACCTTGAGCGCGGTCTTCACCTCCGCCCCCGACCACGAGGGGAGCACCGCGGCCAGCGCCGCCCCCAGCTGTGCCCCCCTCCGCGCCGCCGCCCCCGGCAGCACCCACGGGCTGGCGCCTCACTCGGCGGCGCACAGCTGGCCGGAGCGCACCATCTCGGCTCCCCGGCGCGGAGGAGGGGGAGGGACGGCGGGGCGGGCCGTTGCGCCCGCTCGGCTCCCTCCCCCTTGCCCGCCGGGTGGCAGGGCTGGAGGATGCTGGCAAGATGTACTCCATCACTCACTTCTCCGGCAGGGAGCTCCGCCTGCCACCCGCGCCTAGGGTACCGCTCCCACCAGAGTCCTGTGCGGGCACCACTTGCCTAGGCGTGGATTCCTAAGGACGAGGATTCTCATTCCACCGCTGCTAATCTCGCCACCCAAGACTGGGCTGTGGGGGACAGAGCAGTGGGGGACTTCACGGGTTCGCAGAAGGCGAAGGAGAGAGAAACAAATGTTTATTTTAGAGATGGTGTCTACAATACATTTTTAGTTCTAGGTACACGTGGCCTTTCCAGATCTTTGCCCTGTTGGGAAGTGTAAATCGAAGCCAAGCCCTTCCTGGTGAACACACAAAGAGACCAACCCTGCGCATGTGTCTAATCCTCAGGCTGCTGAAGTCAGAAGGAATCCGGGAGGCAGCAGGTCGCAGATGTCCTCCGCAGAAAAGGCGATGCATGCCTGGTTTGACAAAGCGTTTTAGTTAACTAAAGCTCAAGAAGCTACTGGCATTTCATCTATTCAGGAAATAAAAGGCAGAATGGTTATCCTTTGATGCGATGAAATGTTCAACTTGTAAAAATCAAAGGAATAAACTTTCCTCTTGGTCTAGGAAAACATACTAAAATTTATGTTTTTCTCTAATTTAAAGATATACAATTTTAGAGTTACATTCTTTTAGGTGATTTAAGGGAAAAGAATATTGAATATTAGCTGGCAGAAATTTATGGATTTTTTTACCTATAGTCAAGAATATTTACAGTTTAAGTAGCTAAGGAGGTTGATAGTTAAGGAAAAAAAGATGTGCAAAGACCAAATACATTTATGTTTCCTCAATTGTGAGGAATTTATATAAAATGGATCTTCATAAGACATGTTTAATTCTGCTTTATTTCACAAGTATTTTTTATAGGTTTTCATTTAAATTGTCTTTTCAGTATTTGGATCATAATTACTTATGGAAGATACAAACTAAATCTGAGGGGAGGAAGATCATGAAAGCCTGGAGAATAAGGTTTCTTGCCCTTCATCCGGCTAAGGGGCAGCTCTAAGAGGGCACGGGGAGATACTGGTTCCATCCTTACCAAGAGGCCCCATCCTAACATGTCTCAAGAGTACACATGCCTTCTACTTCATTTATTTGGTGACTCTTCTCCCTCTATTCTTCTTTTACCCGTCCGTTATGCAAGAAAATACAAAATACCAGGGCAAATGTTTTAAATAGCAAGATAAATTCCAATCAGTTGTTACTCTGAAAGGAGATCAATTTCTGATCTCCCCAGAAAATTCACATACCTGATTTCACTAACCTTCATGGTTATCTCCTTTAAAAACTGGTAACTTGTGGAAAGTCATTTTTGCTAATTCCATTTCACTTTCAAAGATGATGCAAAGAATGTCTTACACATTTCTAAATGCATTTTCCCCACACGATCCTCTTTACAAACAGAATTGTCAAGTGACATTGATGCTCAGAGGTATTTTGTGATTAGACAACCATTTCAAGGTTGGTGTCTACAATAATTCTCATGATCATAAACACTTTCATTTATATGAACCTTTGTAATAGATGCTTTTCTCATTGCTGGGACAAAATACTTGACTAAAGCAGGGGATATGGAATGGCAGCCATGTGATGATGCTAACTGTTAAACACTGTATCCAGTCACTTCACATGGGGAGAAGACAGCAGTACTTAGCTTTCTTCTTCTTCTTCTTCTTCTTCTTCTTCTTCTTCTTCTTCTTCTTCTTCTTCTTCTTCTTCTTCTTCTTCTTCCTCCTCCTCCTCCTCATCTGCTGCTGCTGCTTCTTCCTCTTTTTCTTCTTTTCCTCCTCTTCCTCCTTCTCCTCCTCCTCTTTCCNCCTCCTCCTTTTTCTTTTTTTTTTTTTTTTTTTTTTTTTTTTTTTTTTTGCCTGGTTTAAGACTCCAGGCCACATTCCCAATGTGACTTCCTGCCTCTGGAAACAGCCTCACAGATATGCTCCAAGTGTATCTTCTAGGTGATCTATTCAATTTGATGGCATCATTTCATTAAGCTCCAAAATTCTGATTGGTTAGTTTTGTTTCTTGGATGTATATGTTTTTGTTTACTGAAAATAAAACAATCAAACAAAAGCACCCTTTCTTGAAAATTAGAGGACTGTAGAGTTTTGACTTTATTATTCAGAAACAATAAACGGGTTCTAGCAAGTTCCCAATGATTCCCTGCTCTCTTTGGGATATCTGTATGTTTGGTGCATTTATAACTTCAGTCATTGTCTTTTTGTAGGGTCTGAACTACAAAGTGGTTCTTCAGGTAACAGTCTTCAAATTTAAAATATAGATACCGAAGGAATTTCCTAGCCTTGTCATTGACATGAGGGAATCCAAGCTCATCAGATACATTTCCAACTTCATATCTACTGAGAAATAGTTTTGATTTTCCCCTTATGCTTTTCAATGTCTTCATAGAAATAACTATCAATAGTGTATATACCCAAGAGAGGCCTTATCACACAACAAACGTATATGCTCTACTATGTTTATAGCAGCATTGTTTGTAATAGCCAGAACCTGGAAACAACCTAGATGCCCTTCAATTGAAGAATGGATGAAGAAAGTATGGAATATATACATATTAGAGTACTACTCAGCAGTAAAAAACAAGGACTTCTTGAAGTTTGCAGGCAAATGGATGGAAATAGAAAACACCATCCTGAGTGAGGTAAGCCAGACCCAAAAAGAG
>NW_026068062.1:189115-239134 GCF_014885135.2 Alexandromys fortis | reverse complement strand
GATATAGAGAGAGAGAGAGAGAGAGAGAGAGAGAGAGAGACGGAGACAGAGAGACAGAGACAGAGACAGAGACGAGATATTGAGATCCCCTAAATCAATCTAAGAGTATCGGCTTCAAAATTTGACTACCTTACCTGAAACAGTGAAGATTACACACAGAGAAGAGGAAATTTATAGAGGGCAGAAGATAAGATTGGGGATAATAATATTCTAACATTCAGAACTTGTCAAAGAACTTTCAATGTTTCTCCATTAAGATTTCAGAATTATTATGATCTGGGAAAATGTCATCCTTTTTCCCACTTATGAACAAAAATATGTTCAGTGTATGTATTATGCTGGTCCCACTGTTGCTGTTTGGATTTGAGGTAGAGAACTCTTTTGTTTCTAACTTTTAAGAAAAGATTATAGTTAAAAAGAAGTTATACCTAAGGCTTTCACATAAGGGGACTCTTTTACATTGGGGCCTGTTTTACATAACGAAATTCTGTGCTTTGAGTGTACACATAATAGGGTCACAATTTGAGGAGCATTGGTAGGAGGTAAATGTATTTTGCAATAAGACAAATACAGGGGTCCTATGGGTAGACTGTCACAGGCATTTTGTAAGGTGGATCCAAACCCTCTTGTAATCTTCTCTTTGGGTTAGATTTACTGAGTGAACTATAGCAAACACACTATGAAAGAAGAAATTACATGAGATTTTCAAAAGACTGTGGTTGTATTCCCTGGGTGTCTAGGCTCCTTCTGACATTTGTAAAATGGGCAGACTTCTTTATGGGTGTCATCTGAAAGTGCTAACCATCCAAATGCCAGGTCAGGAAACTCAGGAAGCAAAGCACACAAATGTTTTGTGCTTATTTTTGGTGGATTTAATTCTATATGACTTATAACTTTAGCTTTATTTAGGGAGGGATAATTTAGAATATCACTGAAATCTTTTTTCTTCATTTTTCATCACAAAATTGTCAGAGTTTTATTGCAGTTGTCTTTATTTTTAAATCATCATGTGAATCAAATCAAAAGAATGAAGGCATTCATGAATTTTGTTTTTGTTGTTGGCTTTCTTTCCATGAATCCCCTCCTCCCGGTAGCCACAGTATCATTGTAAACCAATTCTTAGGCTTCTTTAAACTCCCTGCTTGGTTCTCTTCATTAACCACTATTTGAATTTGAATTTCTATTATGTTGTTTCTTTCCCCACTATTCTTAGACCTGTCTTTTCAAGGTGTGCCTTAATATTTCAAAGTGCTATGGCTACTTAATTACATACGACTGTTTCTGACTGGCCATATTCTCCCATGTCTCATATTCCATACCGTATCTTGCCAGCTAGTTACATTAAGGGATTGTATATAGATTTTTTTCTCTAAGAATCACAAATGCATTTCTTGTTTATATAAAAGGATTTGAGATATTAAAATTAATTTTCCCCAGATGAATACAATCTTATGAAATACATTTTTGGCCATCTTTTATTTCCTCAAATCAATATTTATTTGGTAATGTTTAATAATTCATTTCATAAAATACAGATTTGAAGTTGTAAAAAGTTTTCTATGATTACTGAGACCTGTTTGTAAGGTTTATGAGTTCTTCTTCTCCATCTTCTTATGTGGTTTTTTCCTCTGTATGCTGTAAATATCATTAGTGAATAAAGAAATTTTCTTGGCCTGTTGATAGGGCAGACCTAGATAGGCAGGGAAAACTAAACTGAATGATGGGAGAAAGGAGACAGAGTCAGGGAGAAGCCATGTAGCCCTGCCGGAGACAGACACTGGACGGATTAGTTTAGGATATAAGTTAACCAGAAATATGCTTAAGCTATTGGCCAAAAAGTATTGCAAATAATATAATTTCTGTGTGATTATTTTGGTGCTGAGCTGCTGAACAGTCCAACAAGCAGCCTCCATAACAACAATATTCAAAAAATAGGGAAATAAGTGTTGTTCTTCTATTCCTGTGAAAATAAAAAATAGAATGTTTTATTGAGATTTGACAGCAGCATCATTAGTACATAGTGTAGAAGCTAGTTGTATCATCATTTCAAGTTGAGTTTAATTAACCCCTCAGGTTTGTGAAATCGCTATCTCATAGATAAATAAAGGCTAGGCTCAGTTGCATTATGTGTTTTGCAACTCTCTCCTATAAGATCCAAATGTTAATGTTTATCTTGTTCTTTTTTATTTCCACTCCTATTTCACAGAATTTTATAACCTAAATTGTGTCATCTAAAAATTCCCAAATTAATGTCCTCAAGATATAATTATACTTAAAGCGGTAACAACACTAAAATTAAATCATTAGGATGCTTCTAATCTAATATGACTATGCTCTAATGAGAAGAGAAAATTTGTACATAGCTAAGCACACTGGGAAGATAGTAAGAGGTCACAGGAAATGTTTGTCTACAGGCCATACAGAAAGACCTTAGATATAATCAACACTGTTGAAACTTTGATCTAGACTGTTAACACTTACCATTGTGATAAAATAAATTACTGCTGTTTGAGTGGGCCAGTCCATGGTTTTTTATTAGGGGAGTCTGAGAAAACTATTATTATGTTACCTTGAATGAATACCTAGTAACTTACTTATAGATCTTCATATCTTTCCACATTCTTACTTGATATTTGCCCTGGTTGATTTCTGCCAATTTGATCTAAGATAGATACATATGAGAAGAATGTCCTATACAGGCAAAAATTCTTCCATAAGATTATGGATTGGGAAGTGCTTATAGAATAAAGTTGTGCTTATTGGTAATCCCCACACCTGCTTTCAGCTGATGGCATAACAGAATAGGGCTAGGGTGGAAGATACACACAGAGAGAGAGAGAGAGACAGAGAGAGAGAGAGAGAGAGAGAGAGAGAGAGAGAGAGAGAGAGAGAGAGAAGCTAGAGTCAGGGAAAAGCCTCAGGAGACAGATGCCCCTGCTGGAGCCCACTTAAAATGTGATGCTAGTCCACAACCTAGTGGTGATGCACAGATTAATAGAAATGGGTTAATTTAAGATAGAAACGTTAGCTAGAAATACGCTTAACCTATTGGCCAAAGAGGATTGCAATTAATACAGATTTCAGTGTGGTTATATCAAGTCAGGGCAGTTGGGGAATGAACAAGCAGTCTCAGGTAACAAGATTGACTTGCGGGCAAGCCTAGAAAATATTCTTAGCACGCCTCTAATCCCAGCACTCAGGGGGCAGAGGCAGGTGAATCTCCGTGAACTCAAGGCCAGCCTGGTCTAGTTCCAGGACAGGCACCAAAGCTACAAAGAAACTTTGTCTCGAAAAGAAAAAAAAAATCTTAATTGGCCATTGATGTGGGACAGTTCATGCCAGTGTGGGCTGTTACATCCCTGGACAGGCTGATATATATAACAGAGCAGACTGGCATCAGGAGGAGCAAGTCACTGTGCGGCACTCCTCAATGGCCTGGCTTACCATCCCTGCCTTCAGGTTCCTGCCTTCCTCCTTCTCTCACAATGAACCCTTTTCTCAATTAGCTACTCTTGTTTACTTTTGTAATCATAGCAATAGAAACAAAACTTAAAAAAGAATAAAATTTGCATTTGATTTTTTAGTGTCAGTCTAAAAATTGGTACCTTTCTAAAACATCAGTGTATATATACTTCACTCTTGCCTATGAAAATATTGACTTTGTACATTGACATACTGACCTTGTTAGATTCACTTGTTAAATCTGTGTATCTAGTTCCAAAACACTTGGTTTCCCACATATGCATCACATTTTTCTCAGGTTTCAAGTAGTGTTCAACAAAGAAGGATATTGTGGTGCATGCTGTTGTAACAGGAATTTTGAAGGTTGAGTTTATGGGATTATTTGGGTACAAGAGTTCAAAGTGAGCATAGGAAACATGACAAGCCCACATTTTTTTTTTGAGGGACTGTAATCTTGGTTCAGTGGTAATGGCACTTGTTATGCAAGGATGAAGACCTGAGTTCAATCTTTGATTATCTGCATAAAAAAGAAAGGCATGGCCACACACATGATCTTGTTGTGGCAGTGCTGTGGAGGTTGGAGAGAAGAGGATTATTTGCTGGTTGTCAGAGTAGCTCTAAATCTGGTGAGAAACCCTGTCTCAAAGGCAGAAGGTGATAGAGCAGGATCCATGGTGTTTCCTGACCCTCAAACTGAATAAACAGGCCCATGAGCCCCAGGCTCAAGACACACACACACACACACACACACACACACACACACACGCAGTACATGTGTATCACATAATCACTCACAAACGCATATACAAACTTGTGTTTTTTGAGTTAAAAATAAATTGGGCATCATGATAGACACTTTAAATACTTATGTACTTATGTGACTGAGGAAAGATGATTGCAATGAGTTTGACACTGGTCTGGGCTGTTTAAGAATACCACTGCAAATCCCTCAGAGAAAGATCCTGTCTTGGAGATAGATAGATGGAGGGAGGGGAGAAAGATGGAGATTATAAAAGGAGAAAGAGAGAGGGAGAGGAGGGGAAGGAGGAGAGAGAGAAAAGGAGGGGGGAGAGAGAGAGAGAAAGGAAAGAAGAATGAAAAAAAAAACAAAAGAAAAAATAGTTGTACCTTCTTTTCTGTTCTTATGGCTCTCGTCTTTCCCTTCCCTCTCTTAATTCATTTACAGTGAGTCACATTAGAAATGGCAAATTGGATACCTTAACTGTTTTCTTATTTGGGGAACTATTTTAATATTATAACATTAATTATGATCTTAATTTCATAAGTAGCATTTTTGTAGGAATATGTGTATTGCTGGCATTCTGTTCAGCTTTTATCGTGAACAGATGCTGAACTTGATCAAACAGCAAATGGTTTTAGAAGGAGATCATGTTCCAAGCACAGCAAGTCTCCAATCTGTTACTCAGACCTTGTGCCACTGTATGAATGCCATTGGGTTTCTCTTTTCCAGAGTCTTGACCTAGTGCTGGGAGCAAAGTAAAAATTCCCAGTCACCAAATGGATCCTAGTAGCCAAGTACCCTTAGGGAAATGTGGCTGTTTGCTGATGATTTCACCGTGTTTTCTGTGGGTAGTGTTGCAAAAACCACATGAATCTCTGGATTTAATAACCCAATAAGATGCTTGGGTATAGATTTATTTTCCACCTTAACCAGAGTACATGTCCTCAAAATTTAACACATTCCATTGGAGGCAAAACTAGCCAGATGTTTTCATCTCTTCAACTTTTCATTCTGTCAGTATTCAAGGGGCTTCTTTAAAAAAAAATAACAACTAATAAGCATTTCTGATATGTATATTAAAGATTCTTCCTCTTACTACTTTCCAGGGATTTCTGTGTTTTTCTATATAAAGTAAATTATTCAACCAGGGCTGCAGAAAAGGCTCATCTGTTAAGAGCAGCACTGGCTGCTCTTCCAGAGGACATAGTTTGGTTCCCAGCATTCTCCTTACATCTCATAACTATTTGTATCACCAGTCCCAGGGATCTGACAACCCCTTCTGTTCTCCACAGGCACTGAATGCACATGGTGCAATACATACATGCAAGTGAAATACTCATTCAACAAAAATAAATATATCAAAAGGGTTAAATTCTATAATAATTTACAATTTTGTAATAAATTTATTGACTTAAAATATAAAACTGTAATTAGTAAAAACATCTGCTTTTAAGGCTTGGTAAGATTTTCTTTGGTAAGTGAACAAATACTTAAGAGATGGTAATCCAATGATAGATCAGTTCAACTAAGTTTATGTTTTCCTTTCTCTGTTTTGTGTTAAGGAAGTAATTTTGGATTCTTTCAGTATCACTTGACAGGGTAGTGACCTATAAGTCTCATGTGGACTGAGAAATTCTGGACAGCAGTATTGGCTTAGCAGATAACACCTGTGAAAACTTCTAATAAGGCATCCACACAACAAACCTTGCTGGCATCTGCTCTGTTGATGCTGCAGGGGAACTGATGTTTTTCTGCTTTATAAAATCTCCAAGACTCACCAAACCAAGTGTGCATAGTCTCTACTTCCATGGAAAGACTATCAACTATCCATGCTATGGCCCTTCGGTTGTTCTTATTAAAGAAACAGTTCTGTTTCTAGAGATGTCTATCTGTTTTCTACTAATTCCACATTGCCCAGCCAGAGCAGGAGACCTTCAATACTGGTATAACAGACTACATCAGCTGCAAACACACTGGGAATGTAAGGCCTGGCCAGTGTTTAGGGTGCTCCAAACCTATGGAACTCTGGAAATTTCTCAGCCTTTGTCCCTTGATTTCTACAAGAAAAGGGTTCCTTCTGCTAATCAGGCTTGCTGTTCAAACTAGGTGAAAACTTGGGAAAGAACTGTATTATCCTCCCCCTTGCTTTCCGAGATGCCTGTGCCCAAGGACACCTCTTTGGTATGCCTAAAATCAAAGCTCAAAACTGCAGGTCTGGCTGACCTCAGACTCAATACTCTTATGTGGCTCTCTATTCAGATCCATCCCCAGTATCAATTAGACACCAGCCACACCTCTAAATCCTCAATGATTTAGATAATGTCACTAAACAAAATGGAAAATTGGTATTTCCGCCCTTTAAGTTTCTTTGTTATTCTTGAGTTCTCTTCACCCGTTTATGCCTTCATTTCAGCATTTCATGCTTCATGAGCTCACACTTCTAAACCTGATTCCCTACACACCTCTCCCCACTGATGTGAATCTGGTTGATGGGCTCCTTCTCTACCAAAACGGAGCACATTGTTATGTTATCAAATTTTCCTTCGCTATTCAAACCAACATATTGGCTTTAGATGACATTTGGCCTTTCCAAACACCTATTCTGGTTCAGGCTGACCCCTTACTCTGATTGGGGAAAAGAGAGCAAAAATTAGCTCAATTCTAATCCCATCCTGGAACTGGGTTGATAATATTCCATAGGAAGTTTCTCCCCAAAGCGCCTTTATCTCTTATCTCTTTGGCAACTCTGAGGAAACTCCCTGCTGGGATTCTAACTACTCTATCAGCTACTTATAGACTCAGCTTCCTTGAACTGAAACCATAAAATTCCTTCCTCTTTTTCTTTATTTTGCTATTTCGGTCCTACCTGCCTAATGCATGGGCTGCCATCTCCTCCTATTTCCATAGTCTCCTACGTAACTGAGGTGTCTTTAAAGAAAAGGCTGTAAAAATCTCCATTTGACCTGCAAAATGGTGACTCCCCCAGGGGCTTCTGTCCTGCTCACATCACTATGGGTCTGAGTTCCTTTTGAACAAAAAGCAAACATGTGGTTTGATCACTATCTTTTCTAATGATTTAATAAAAAAAAAAGGTAAATGCCATGAGACTTGCCCACCATCTTAGTAAATGACACCATAACGCACAAGTGAGAATGGTGGTTCCAATGAAACCGCGTGATTCCATCTCCTCTGGGAATTACTGTACCTCTTTTATATTTGAAGAAGGAGAGAACTTTAGATCTCTAATATGTGTATTTTGAAATTTTAGTGTTTTGTTTAATTTTGAAATAGTTTTGGCATAATACATTTACCGGTTCTGAGGAGAACCTAAAAATTTCCAGCCATGAACACCAGCACTGGCATGCTAACAAAGGAATCTAATGCTTTGAAATTCGCAGATAACAACAGAGACTCAAAAAATAAATTGCCAAGTACTACACAAGCTGTTGGCGATGAAGAGCTGCTACATAGGCTCTGTTTAGTATCAGTGCCTGCTATTTCTGTCTGGTATCTCCAGGCCAATTTTTTTCTGAAATAATATGTTCTCCACCCTCCCAAAAGGCCTTTGTTCCACATTTCTGCCTGATCTAACAATATGTTTACTTTTAATTTTCCCTTTCAGAATAGAAATTGTAAAAATTTAATCCTAACAAATAATACTACTTAAAATCTTGGTTTATTAAAATTTATCTTATATATGATTATGCATATAAAGACTGTTCACATGTGATTGTGGCTTGTTTTATATCGTGTACCTAGTACTGTTATCATTTCCATCAAGTCTGGGGTCCCATGGCCATCAGCATTCAGGCAAAATGCTTAGTGACCCGAGGGCCTTAGACCCTATGTAATTTATGCACATACACAGCGTGGCCACATAATCTATATACATGTGTGGCATGGCTATGTACACCTCTGTATGCATGCACTGAACTACCTTTAAACAGCAGACACACGCACCACTCACTCTTTCACCAGGTTTCTTTCAGACAAGCATACGCACTCCCTTCTTTCCTTTCCCTTCTCTTTATTAATAAAAACGCTTAAAGTGAATTTCATTGTCTATCTTGTGGTTCTTTCTCATGCTCAGTAATATCAAGTACCATATTGACTTATAAGTAAATACTCATGCAAATAAGTTAGTTTGCAAAACTTTATTGTTGTTCATAGTAAGTTTAAAAATTTAAAAACAAAAATGATAAAAAAAACCCAAAAATATGTTTGATCAGTATGACCATATAGTTTTAAACGACTAGGGATGGATAATGGTCCTAAATCTTCTGTTGGCATTACACGTAATTATGTGTCTTATCCTTAAAAGATTTTAGAATTTTAAATTAATTTTTAAATTAAAAATTCATATAATTGTGCCAACAGAAGATTTAAAACACAGATCTCCTTGATCCTTGTCCCAATTCTGATTTTACAAGAAAGGATAAATTAGGAGATGGCTATGCCTCCTCCAGGATATGTCTCTCCCATTGGACAACCGTCCTTTCTTTAGTTACAAAAACTTACATTTTAAAGCTGTTTTTTTCTGTAAATACATGTGTATATAAATACAAACATTACAAGAATTTTAGGAATAAATATTTACCATGACAAACTATTCACAAACAAATGAATGAACTAAAGAATTTTTCACGATCCAATGCAGTTTCTGTCCTGTCTTCTGGGTAAGCAGCTACATCTTCCTAGCTTCAACTGTGTTGGCATAAAATGATGACAGCAGGACTTGTCATAAGTTAAAAGTGGAGAGACACAGACATCACAGTCAGTTTGTTTGACCTTAAAAGGAAGACTAATGGGTCATTCAACTCCTCCCTTTTTACCACTCTGCATTTTTTAAAAATAAAAACATCTAGACTGCAGCATCTTTGTATCAACTAACCTCTCTGTTTCACCAGCTCTCAGGAAACCAGTTGTCAAATTGCTCTTTCACTTCTTTGGTTAGTGTTACCCCAAGATATTTTATGTTATTTGTCACTGTTGTGAAGGGTAATGTTTTTGTTTGCTTTCTCAGCTTCTTTATCATTTGTATATAGGAGGGCTACTGATTTTTTTTTTGAGTTGATCTTGTATCCTGTCACATCACTGAAGGTATTCAACAGCTGTAGGAGTTCTCTAGTAGAGTTTTCGGAGTCACTTATGTATACTATCATATCATCTGCAAATAACAAAAGTTTGACTTCTTTCTTTCCAATTTGAATCTCCTTGATCTCCTTTTGTTGTCTTATTGCTATAGCCAAAACTTCAAGAACTATGTTTAAGAGATAGAGGGAGAGTGGACAGCCTTGTCTTGTTCCTGATTTTAGTGGAATGGCTTTAAGTTTCTCTCCATTTAATTTGATGTTGGCTGTCAGCTTGCTGTATGTTGCTTTTATTATATTTAGATATGTTCCTTGAATCCCTGATCTCTTCAAGACTTTTATCATAAAGGGATGTTGAATTTTTTCTAATGCTTTTTCAGCATCTAATGAAATGATCATATGTTTTTTTCTTTCAGTTTATTTATATGATGGATAACATGGATGGATTTTCGTATATTGAACCAGCTCTGCATCTCTGGGATGAAGCTGACTTGATCACGGTAGATAATTTTTTTGATGTTTTCTTGGATTCAGTTTGCTAGTATTTTATTGAGTAATTTTGCATCCATGTTCATGAATGAGATTGGTCTGTAATATACTTTCGTGGTTGAGTGTGTGGTTTTGGTATCATGGTAACTGTAATCTCATTAAAAGGAGTTTGGCAACGTTCCTCCTGCTTCTATTATTTGGAACACTTTGAGGAGTATACATCTTAGCTTTTCTTGGAAGTTCTGGTAGAATTCTGCACTAAAACCATCTGGCCCTAGGCTTTTTTTGTTTGGGAGGATTTTGATGACAGCGTCTATTTCCTTGTAGTTTATAGGTCTATTTAAATTGCTCACCTGGTCTTGATTTAATTTTGGTGTATATTATCTATCTAGAAAACTGTCCATTTCTTTTACATTTTCCAATTTTGTGGAGTACAGGATTTTGTAGTATGACATAACGATCCTCTGAATTTCCTCAGTGTCTGTTGTTATGTCCCCCTTTTTATTTCTGATTTTGTTAATTTGGATGTTTTCTTACTGCCTTTTGATTAGTTTGGATAAGATTTTCTCTACATTGTTGATTTTCTCAAAGAACCAGCTCTTTGTTTCATTGATTCTTTGTATTATTTTTGTTGTTGTTTCTATTTTGTTGATTTCTGTACTAAATTTCATTATTTCCTGTCTTCTACTACTCCTGGGTGAGTCTGCTTCTTTTTGTTCTAGAGCTTTGAGGTGTGCTGTTAAGTCACTAATGTGAGCTTTTTCCATTTTTTTTAATCTGGGCTCTTAGTGCCATAAACTTTCCTCTTAGCACTGCTTTCATGTCCTATGGGTTTGAATAAGTTGTGCCTTCATTTTTGTTGAATTCTACAAAGTTTTTAATTTTTTTTCTTTATTTCTTCCTTGATCCAGAAGTGGTCCAGTAGTTCACTGTTCAGTTTCCATGAGTTTGTAGGCTTTCTGAGAGTACTGTTGTGGTTGAATTCTAACTTTAATCCATGGTGATCTGATAAGCTAAAAATTGGGGGTTACGCCATTTTTTGTATGTGTGGAGGTTTGATTTGTTCCCGAGTATGTGATCAATTTTAGAGAAGGTTCCATGAGGTACTGAGAAGAAGGTATATTCTTTTGTGTTTGAGTGGAATGTTCTATAGATGTCTGTTAAATCCATTTGATTCATGACATCTGTTAGTTCTCTCATTATAGAAGGCTCCATTGGTGTAGAAATTAGCTTGATTCGGGAAATAAACAGGCTAGCTAAAGGATAAAATAATTATATTTTTATTTATTATAAGTAGAAAACTCATGAAACAGAAATGAGATGTCCAAGCTCAGCTGTGCCCATGAGAATCACAGAGAGAGTGCACTTGGCACCCATTTTACTACCTATCTCAGACTGCTATGCCTTAACTTGGATCTACCTCTTAAAGACAATTGGCTAACAAGGTTTCCCATTATCTCCCCCTTTTGTCTAAACAAGAGCAATACAAACCCAATACAAAACTATGTAAGTAGGAACAGATATCAAGTATAAAATTACAAACAATATAAGCAATATTAAGCCATGAACACATGATAAATGTTGTAATAAACATTCTATTTTAAAGAGTCTAAATCTTGCAACAGAAATAAGCTTAGCTAAATCATGAGAGACAGGTACCTACACTATCTAATCTTTAACCCCATCGAAGGCCTGAGAAGAGAGATATTACTTGAGTAGGCAGAAAGTACAATCAAACAGCTTCCAAAGCGAGCAGTATATATGATGGTGATAATGGGCTAATGAACAATCACCCGAAGTCTCATTTACAACATTGAAGTAACTCTGGCTAAGGCCTAGCATAACTGACAGACCATTTTTAGAGGCAGAAAAATTTTCAGAACTGTCTTACCCTGTCTTGGCAAGGTTTGGCAGTTCTTTTCCTTGTGTCCTGTTTATCCAGTTTAGATACCATGTACTTTGTCAGTGGTCGAGGCATGGGCAGTTCCTTGCCCAAAGGCCAATTATGCCAAGAAGAAACAAACTCCAAGTGGAGTGTCTTTGGTGCTGAACCTTTTCTCAGGAGTAGATTGGTGCTGTCAGGAGCAATCATGTCTCATGACAAAATTTAAATATTTATGTATCTAAAGAACCCAATTAATCTGACTATATGTATAACAAACATGAACAACTATTGACCTAGAATATTTAATACCTGTATAATTTAATATACATTATAAATAATCACTCTCATTGTATCAATTATTTCTTAATGTGATCATGTTGTAAATATTTGATTTAATGCTGAGCACTCAATTAAAACAAAAGTAATATATAATTTGCCTTTTCAAGTAGTTTGCATGTCAAAATAATTAATAACAAATTCCCAAATAAGTAATTGTGGTAACAAATTTTGTAGTCTCAAAAAAAATAACAGGAATGGAAATCTTATGTAGGAATAAGAATGTTCAGAACATGAATGTTTGACTTTAAGGTTTCATTTTTCCAATAAAGTTGAGATGTCCAATAAAGTTGAGATATGAGAGACTTTTCTATGTTGGGTTAACCACAGAATTATTGCACTTTCTTAAGCATACTTCAGTTCAGAACATATAAAGATGGCTGGGTGTCTTATGTGAATGATTTTAAAACTATTTTTCTTGAGTTTTATTTGAGTTCATGAAAAAAAATTCAGTGTAAAGAAGGAGGAAAGGTCTTCCATATGTGTTCTAGAAGCATTATCTAACAAAAGATTTAAAAGAAACAATAAAAAATAGCTGTCTTGGAGAAATCATTGTAAAATATATTTGGACTCACGATCAAGACTTTGTATGGCAAAATTGTGGGCAACAATAACTTGAAATTTATATCTAATATGTAATAGCAAGTATCATCAAGTCCTGATATCTAATATAGACATGTAAAAATAAATGTGTATTAAAAAATTATGATTGCCAGAAACTTTGGTACATTGCTTGTCTTGTATAGGAAAAAACAACCACAACACAGAAATGATCCAGCAAGAGATGTGCACATGGAAATATATGGTCTAGTATAAAAGAAAATATAGACAAGCCAAAGCAGAAGGAAGATAATATATGATGTATCCAATGAAAATTTTGGTAGTTTAATCTCTATTTTCAAACTGCTAGATAACTTAATCCATCTGTTAATACATCTGTACACTTGCTCCAGGGGTGAGGGGCATATTTAACTCCACAACAATACCTTACTTTCATTGTCACTGTTTTGTGATAAATCACGAAGTTCAAATTTCTCATTCAGTAGACTTGTTGATTATACTTGTATTTATACAAGATTGAACACAATCAAGGTGGTATTATTATAAATATTTAAGGCAAATTTAATGTTTCAGTATAAAAGCCAAATGAGTGCTGTGACAACTAGAAACTATAAACATAAAGAACATTAATACTTTCATGTCTGGGGGCACAAAGGACTCATAATTACATTAGTTGTATAAGTAATAGGCAATTGATCAGAATAGAAAGTCCAAAGTAGAAATGGAGCAAGAAGCGCCCACTTCCAGTTGGGAAATACTAAGAATGTGGAATCTAGGGTGTGGAGGTAAATAGACAGTGGGCTAGGTATGAAAAACATAGCAGTAGCGATGGTGGAGAGCTGACTTACATCACCTTCATTCTATCATGTGTCCCTTTTTATTCAGAACTTTAGAGCTTATGAATGAATTAGTGCTTTTCAATTGGTTCCTTGAATACTCCACCACATAATAGGTTTTCTATAAACATTTATTTAATTGAACCTTTAATCAGTGACTAATGTAGTGGCACTCAACGTTTAAGCTTTCATATGTGGATAATTTTTAAACTAGGAGCATTAAATTATAGCAGAAAGAACGGAGTGCTTTGATATTGGTAAACGTGTATGCACTCTTGAAGGTTGTTTCTTAAAGCCTATTATTATATTCTTTAAGAGGTCAGCTAATTCTGAATCTATTTAGTCTCATAGATCTTCCAAATGAAAATATAAAAAGAAACACGGTATCCTACCCCTCCATTTCACAATGAATATAAGGAATTATTCTTTGGCTGGAATCTATGGGGAAGTGAGTTTTAGATGCCACCTTTTGTTAGGAAAAAAGATTCTATAATATGTTTCCTCATTAATTACTGGACCTGTTGGAAAGGTAAGAGTCATGTTGATATAGAAAACATGGAATAATGCTAAGACAGAGATGAGTCAAGCTGGGTATTCAGGAATTATTCTGACAAATATAGTGAACTCCTAAATTCAGGAAAATTTTGAAGGAAACTGTCCCATTCACTGTATATACAGTGTGAATCATATTTTCAAATTTCCTTAATCTATCCTTGATCTATCAAAACTAGCCTCCATTAAGACCCCACCAGCATGAGTGTCTGCCTCTTTCCTTAATATGCACATTTGAATGTATTTAAATATAGTCCGTTTCTCACAGAAGCCTTTAAGCCACTGTAAATGTCAAGTGTTAATTTTAATTTTAAAAATTTGTATACTGAGCTCCCAAGGTCCCAATGAGGAGCAGATGGAGGGAGAACAAGAACAAGGATGTCAGGACCACAGGGGGCTGCACCCACCCACTGAGACAGTGGGGCTGATCTATTGGGAGCTCACCAAGGCCAGCTGGACTGTGACTGAAAAAGCATGGGATAAAACCGGACTCTCTGATCATGGCGAACAATGAGGACTGATGAGAAGCCAAGGTCAATGGCAAGGGGTTCTGATCCTACTTCATGTTCCGGCTTGGTGGGAGCCTAGCCAGTTTGGATGTCCACCTTCCTAGACATGGACGGAGGGGGAGGACCTTGGACTTTCCACAGGGCAGGGAACCATGAATGCTCTTTGGATTAGAGAGGGAGGGGGAGAGGAGTGGGGGGAGGGGGAGAAGGATGGGGGGAGGGGGAGGGAAATGAGAGGCTGGGAGGACGCGGAAACTTTTTTTTTCTTATTCTCAATAAAAAAAAATTTAAAAAAATGTATACTTTGAATGCATACAACATATAGTTGTAATAGTCATATATGTTTTATATGGTTCTTGTTTATGTATAAAAAAAATGGAACTAACTTTGTGCCAAATCACTATCAACCCAGAAGAGGTGCATGGTGATAGCAAACATCAGAAAGGGACCAATTATCACGCTTACTATTTCTTACTTATTCCACAAAGAATAAAGTGGAAATTATGTGTGAGGCTAGAGAAAATAAGGACATATATAAAATGGAAAATACATGTAAGGAAACTACATTTGTAAATTCATTGGAAAATTAATGAAAAGGATAGAAGTCCTCTAGGGCATGGGACATGCCTAGAATATATAGGATTCTAGAATCAATTCTATGCACTGAAAAATATTAAATAAAAAGTACTATTCTAGTGGAATAAACACACAAAGTTATATTAAGGCCAAGGTATGAGGACTAAGAAACAGAAATTAAACAAAACTTTTAGCATCCTATAGAATAAGATCAGATGTCACAGTATCCATTAAGTCAAAATCTAGCATAGATATCAGTTTCCAAAGAAATTGAGGTTGAAGGTGTAGTAGTTGTTTTTACTGGGAATTTGCAATAATAATTTAAGAGCAGCACTTAGGATGAGATGTTGCATATTCATTACATGAAGCTCATTCATGAATGGCATATCATGGAGTTACAGTGATGCCTCATCTTCTAAAATAATTTACTGCTAATGCTGAGGACCTGAGTTCTGCTCTCAGCATCCACATTGGTCACTCACAACTTCTTTAACTCCAACTCCAGGTGCTATGATGCTCTTTTGGCTCTGAGTACACATACATAAACACACACACACACACACACACACACACAACAAAGAATACTTGAACAGTGTCTGTAAAACTAGTAGCATGAAATAAATTTACCAGTCTTAAAACATGCAATGTCTTTCAAACTTAAAATTACTTTGAGTTATTAAAAGATAGTATTACTTTGATACCACAAAATAAATGATTGTGTTAAATTTACCATGCCAACTTCAAATACTCCATTATTTCAGTCACTACTTCTTTTTACTCAGTTCACTTTTCTAATCACTTAAATATAATGAGATTTACTGTTTACTTATATATTATTCCTTAAACTAACCCTACTCATGTTCTCCACCTGACATCTGAGTACCTCACTTTCTGCCCACCATGGTGTGTATATGACCCTCTTCTGTTTGTTCCTCTGCCCTAACCTTTATAGGCACCATTGCTCTATGGTTTCTACATGTATTTATTCAGTGTTAACCTTGACATAACGAGTGTTGAAGGGGGAAGAATTAAGCTAGATATGGTTCTTTTATTTCACTCCCTGAGTGTATCTCTTTGAATATCATAATCTTTGGGCAAAAGCCAATGATTTTTGTAATGTTTGGAACTCTTGAGTAAGAGTTCTAATAGTTGTTTTCCCAATCACTTTTCTAGGTTTCACTCCTATTTTAGGTTTATTTTCCTTTACCTGAGCAGTTTGTTGTTACAGTGTTTTGGATTTTACAAATTATGTAATAAAATGGGTCAGCCCAAGCTATATAATTTTATTAAATATAAATAAATATGTGTGTATTAAGTATCATTTTAACATAATATGATTCTTTGATGCTTTTCAAACATCCTTCCTCCTTACCTTTATATATTGATTGAATAATGTTAACTATTGTTATTATTAATATGTCAAATTTATGAAGATTCTTAAATCAACAAATACTTATGTTTCCCACTATAAAAAAAGTATTAACCATTATTTAAGTGATTTATTCTCTAATCTATTTCTTGATATCTTTTAGTCACCAAAAGCATGAAATGGCTTAAAGGTACTGGATTCTCTGTTCATTTTCTTTTCTTTGTCGTTTGAATGATTTTTCAATCTGATTGATTCTTTATTCTCTGACGTCTCTACTGAGTTATTGAAATTTCAATGAGTTTCTTTTTCAGTAATTTTTCAATTTTTAATTTTTTCAGTATTTACTTCTGTCCAATAATTCTTCTGTTGTCTTGAGTGTAATCTGTGTTTTATTTCCTTTTATAAATCTCCTTTATTAGTGGTGGCATTAGACATCACCATCTTTCTAGTTACAATTTCTTTTCCCTTGAAGTCCAAGACTACTTTTCCGATGTTTTGTTTGTTTGTTGCTATTTCTGCTAGTTTTGCTTTTTTTATTGTTTTTCTATGTTTGTTCTGAGAGCTTCTGATTTGTAAAACACACACTTGTATATTATACTACTAACATATTGGGTACTATGAGGGCCACCTGGAGAGAGCTAGTGTTTTTATTTAAGTAGAAAAGCCACTCATTCATAGTCTTCACACCACAATTTCTGATTCTTCCTTAGTGGTGGGTCAAATGTCTGATTCAGTTCTCAGAATCTTTGTTATGTGTATTTGGGGCTGTTTAGAGCATTCATGTATGTTTTGAAACTTTATCATTATTTCAGATATTAGATATACCTTTCCTGTGAGCTTGGTATGTTCCATAGAAGCATGTGAAAAGGGTGATTTTGAAACTTGGGCTGCAGCTCAAGTAATCATCAACTCTCAATGCTTTACTATGTCTACTTGTTTTTACTTTGAATTTATATAGTTCAAGAGTGGTATTGGGACATGTCCATAATTAGAACTATCCTTTACTACTGCTAAACACGCTATATTTTTGCTATACTTTGAAATGCAAGATGTTTCTTTTCTGTATCTGTTTCTCTGTCAAGGGTACAGGACCTACCTCAGAGCTCATACTCTACCACTTTTCAGTATAGTCCCTTGATACACTGTCATTTGATGTGGCACTTGCCTTTCTTTTAGGTTTGCTGGCCAGCCAAACCCATCAATCCTTCCGTCTTTGTATCACTCCCCATACTCTAACCTGCTGGTTGCAAGTGAGTGTGGCCATGCATGTCTTTTATATAGACCCTGGAGATTTGAATTCATGTTCTTGTCCTTATGCAGCAAGAACCCTCACCCACTAAGCAATATCTTCAGTGCTAAGATTTGGAACTTCTCTAGAAAGTTTGGTAATCAGTATTATCCTTTACTGATGTTCACTATGAAAAGAGAAAAGGTACTAACACAAACTCAGCCACAGAGTCATTTTTCTGAAATCTGTCTCTTCATCTGTTCTCAATACTTTCGAGTTTCTTGTCATTTGAGATTGAAAAAATATTTTGTCCAGTAGATTTAGTTTTCATCATTGAGGTACATGTATAATATATTTAAAACAGTGTGTCAGAACTGACCTTGGCTTATTTTATAGGATGATGGAATAGAAGCAAGTACTCAACTACTGAGAAAAAGAATCTCACAATCCATAACTGAAATCAACCATTGCTTCCTGACCCATTCCTTTCCCTTTCCCCATGATATTATCTGTCTCATAAAGTGGCTGTTTCTTCTATGTTAATTATCCTCAGTGGTCTTACCTGAAATCCATGGTATAGAGATGTCACATATGGGGTTTGGTAGAGGCAAGAACGACTAGTAGTTTTAAGAGTTAAACAACAACAAATGTATAGAGGATGTATAGAAGTTAACTTCACTGGCAGTATAGCTCCCTCAAAATTCAGAAGGAAAATACTATTTGTCTCTCAAAAATAGTTATATAAATTTAATTATGAATGTGTTTCTGAAACATGGAGGATTTGCTCTTATTTTCTGTAGCTTGTGTTTTCTGTCTTCTTCAATTTAAAACCATTAATCTATTGGCCATGTAAAATAATGATTCTAAAAAGGATACATGTTTAATTAGATAGTTACAGCTGGGAGGACTTTGGGGAAATTTAACCTCCTGCTCTTTAGGGTACATATTATTTGGCTTTTTCATTCTCAGGACACTTTAAATCACTGGTCTTTCAGCCATTTCAAATGACTTTGTAAGGAAACCTCTATTGTCTTTTATTTTTACCAGCAACTAATAAGTCTGACCTCATAATATGGTATATAAACAGCCAACATTCGCATTCAAACATTGTGAACTTTCCAGTGTGCTATCCCTAAGATTATTATCAAAATGTCTATTCCTCAACGCTCTATTCAAATTTAACTTTCGTAGAAATTTATTTAAACTCTTTTCTTAACTTCATATTCGGTCATATACTATGTTCAAATATTTCAATTTTAATTAATTCTCAGATCCTTTCTTATCTCCCTATAACCACTTGGACAAACTATTTAAATGAATATGGCCCAAAGGCAAAAGTCATTTAGAAAATAAATTATATTTTGATGGGCAAACTAAATTCTACAATAACCATTGGATTCTTGCATACTATAACCATGTTCTCAGCTTAAAAAGAAGTCACTGTTAGCAATTTCCCAATACTGATATCCAAGTGCATAAAATAGAAGAGTGGTATTTAATTTATATAAATATATTTCTAAAGGGATGGAATCAGGAAAGTCTTTCATTTGGATCCTGAAAGTGACTAGGAATGTCTTACCCAGCTATGGAAATGAAGAGCAATAGGAGCATGGACGGGACTTAGTGCTGGTGCTTGGTGCTATTTTAGACACTTACTTTTTTAGTGAATATTTGCTTGTGTTGAATTCTGCACAGTTACATTACCTGAGTTTACAAAGAGAGAACATAGTCCTGGATGTAAGCTCTGATAAGATAAACACTGAGATGATGAAAACACAAAACACATGTGAATATAAGCTTACAAACCAGGGAGTGCTAATGATAATGATACCAATAGATTCTCCATATGAAGGGATTTAACATATGGAAGATTTATTTCAGAGTCGGCTGCCTAGACTGACTTTTGTTTGCTAATCTTAATATTCACATATTTTACTGACAATTATGTTAGAATGTTACTTAAAATAAGCCATTGACATATAGCCTATTAAGTGAAACTGAAAAGTTTTATTTAACTTTTAGCTCCATGGAAGAGGGATAAAAAAGATTGTTGGCGTCAGTGAGGTTGGAAGAAACCAGAAGAACATGGACCACTGAATCAACTAAGCAGGGCTTACATGGGCTCACACAGCCGGAAGCAGCAAACACAGGACCTGCATGGGTCTGTACTAGGTTCTTTGTGTGTTATGATCTTAGCTTGGTGTTTTGTGAGACTCCTGACAGTGAGAATGGGTGTTTCTCTGACTTTTTGCCAGCTCCTGGAACTCTTTTCTTTCTGTTGGGTTACTTTGTCCAGACTCAATATGAGGGGTTTTGTTTTGTTTTATTGTATCTTCTTTAATCCTGTTTGGTTATAGTCTTTTAAAGGCATGCTCTTTTCTAAAGGGAAACAGAGAGGGCATGGATCTGGAGAAGATGGGAAAGAAAAGGGAGCTGGGAAGAATGAAGGGAGAGAAAACAATGGTATGGATATACTGTATGAGAAAAGAATCGTTTTTTTAAAAAAGTCTATAAAATTAAAAAAGATTTAATTTTTAATAATTATTTATTATGTACACAATATTCTGCCTTCATACATGCCTGCAGGCCAGAAAAGAGCACCAGATCTCATTATAGGTGGTTATGAGCCACCATGTGGTTGCTGGGAATAGAACTCAGGATCTCTGGAAGAGCAACCAGTGCTCTTAACCTCTAACACATCTCTCTAGTCCTGAAGAATCTATTTTCAATAAAAAAAATAAAATAAAAAGAATCAGGGAAACTCTAACATGTTACAATTTTATTTCATAATTTTCTCATGATTTGAAACAAAATTTGTCATTAAAACCCTTTTTCTCTTGATATGCTTATCTTTCTAAACTCTATCCATCACTTGCACCAGAGCATGTCTTGAAATATTTTTAAAATCAGTTAACTTCTGTTTAATAATTTTTATTACTTGATATTACAAAAAAACCAGATTATTTTGTTGAGAGTCTTTTACATGAGTTGACTTTATGCCTCTTTATTTTATGTCATCTCACTTGCCCTCATACACTTATAGAGAAAGTGTGATCAGTTTTAACAGAGAAAACAATCTGATTTGATACATTAAAAGTGAAAAAATACCATCATTTTAGTATATCCTCTTGTTTACAAACATAAGTAGGAGTCACTGATCTGATAATGAAAACTGTTTTCAAGGATGTTTTAGTGTTTTAAAAATCAACAGACCAAAAGAAATCTTTAAAATAATTAATTATTTAGCAATTTAGTTACAAAAGCAACATAGAAACTATTCTAAGAAAATTATTGATGTCTATTGTAAAGTACATTTCATGTTGATTTGGAAATGTATTGGTATAGGTGTCTGAATGTGAATGCCAAGAAAAAAGATTGTATGTTAGGCAATAAACTGGAGTGACTGCAATGTGCTGAGAGAATGTTTCCCTGCCTGGGACTTTCTACTGTGAATATCTCCTGTCTTTTTTCTAAGACCTTCCTCCCAACCATATATCATCATGCTAATGGAGAGAATGGTATTAATTCTAACAAGTCTCAACCCTTCACCAATAAAATAATGCCAGCTGCTACTGAGACCTTCAGACTGAGTATCCAAAAGGAAGAAAAAAGAAGAAAATGTATAGAAAGAGAGATAAAATAATAAAATGGTTTGATGTCATTCATTGTCTGTCTTGGACTCCTGTAACAGAGTCCAATGACTAGTAATTTATAAGCTGTATTCTCATTTTTTTTTTGTCTCATGTTCTAGTGAAATTGGAGGTCAAAGAGGTTTACCTTTTAAGGCAGTTCATTGCCCCATAGTAAAAGACAAAAGGTTAAGACAGCATAGCATAAAAGAGACAGAGAAGCAGAGAACAGAGAAAGAGGAAGCAGAGGGAGGAGGAAAAAGAGATTGGCAGTGACGACAAACATACTTTTATATAAAATTCATGTTGTCATCATAATGAATCTTTACTGTTCTGAGAGTGAAATTATGATAATGATCCCACTTTACCAAGGATGACACCAGACCCCTCATCACTTAGCCACCACTTTAAAATCCAACCTGGCATCATTGTTGCTTTGACAGTTAAGTTCCCAAATCAATAATATTGAGGAATACATTCAAACTAGAATATGTGACCAGTAATGAAGAGATAAATTAAATACATGGAGGAGGGCAGATTATACCCAGGTATACTGTTAATTTACCTATTAACTATATTATGAGTTGACTTGTTTTTTTCCCATAAATCTGAAATACTTATTACTTATTTTCATTTTGCTGATGTTTCCTTTCAATGGGAGTAAAACTGCAGATTTGATAATTTTTGTAGCAATAGGCTTCATACTAAAATTAAAATTAGAGCTTAGAAAATTACCATAGCAACTCTTAAGGATAAACAAAAGGCAGAAGGATGAAAGGGGCTTATTTTATGTGCATTCAACATTGCATTTATAAAGCCAGGTCAGAATTTTGGCTAGGAAAGGATGGCTGATTTCTGTAAAAGTGTTCCCTGTCAGCTCTGTTTGGAGGCTGTGAAGGGATTCAGGAAATATTTTTTCTGACAGTTGTCTGAGACATCACCTGATTTTTTTTAACTTGGAAAATTAGGCTTTCTCTAGATGTTCCAGAAGTCATTCTATCTGTCATTACAGATCTCATATTCTTCCCTAAAATCATTATGATGGAGAGAGATTTTTTAAGGTAGAAATAACATTGTACACACTCATATTTTAAATAGCAAACTGCAATGCATCACGAAATAGCCCAAGCATGACTATATATCACTCATTTGCATTCTGAAACTAGGTTGAATTTATTTCATCTTAATATTTGTTTTAGGATGTGTGTTTCTTTAAATATAAGTACACAGAAGACAATAGCATGAAAATGTAGTAAACAAATCAAATAGTATGTATAGTGTGTTTAAGGGGAATCTAACCTATGCATCTCTAGAAATAACTGTGATCAGCAATATGAGCTTGAAATCTGACTTGCACATTGAAGGTCTTGGGCATTTTGATCTGAATGAGTAATAGAGACTTCATTTAAGACAAATGGGTTTTAACCGACCCTCATCTGTTTCTCCAAGTTATAGGCTTGGTGAAATGGTTTTAGCCATTGTTTCTTGACTTGGGCTGGTAATTAGAGTTCATTATGTTTATTTCATTTGTTTTAGATTAATTTTGTGCTCACTTGGTAATATACTCATACTCTCCTCTAAACCAGAAAGAGCAGTGGAAAGGAGACCAGACACAAGCTCTACATCCGCATATATAGTATAAGAGGCCATGCCCCAGTGGGCGAGAAACCACTGTCTGTAAGACTTTCTACAGCAGAAGGATTTATTGAAGCTCACAGTCAGAAGCTTTGGTCCATAATCCTTGGTTGGTTCTAATGATTTGTTACTCATGGTGAAGTCCAACATCATGGCAGCAGACACATTTGGTTAAGACTGCCTACTTCATGAGAGATAAAAGTCAGAAAAAGAAAATCCCAAGCAAAAATATTTGTCCTTTGTTTTTTTATAATTATCTGAACTCCCAAACTATGTAAGTAGCTTTCATGTTCTTGTCATATTTGCTTCCTTAGTTGACTCCTTATGTCAGTAGTTCACAGAGATATGTGGTAGTGTCCTAGGCATGTATCTATATGATCAAGTTGACAATTAAAATTATATAATCACCTACTTTAAGCAAATTAGTAAGTAGTTTGAGAAGTATGCTTGCTTTCAGAATTAAAAGAATAAAACAATAAAAACAATGAAAGTAAATGATGATATGTTGAATAGAAAGAAAATTTCCTTTGAAAAGGGGCAAAGATGCTAAGACGTGGTGATTTTAATGAGAAATCCTCAGAGACTCAAATGCTTGAATGCTTGGCTGATTATTTCCTAACTCATAACAACTATGTAACAAGACATGAACTAATAGGAAAGAAAAGACTCCTAGGATGATCTTCTTTAACAGGCTTTCCCTTTATTCAGTTTCTGCCATGACATTATGAAAACCTAAGCACTGGATTCTGAAATATTATTTTGTTAAGACCCTTACAAAAGGAAGAGCTTTGGAACTCTTGAAAAATGGCCACTGCTCAGCATAATTATAGTGCATGTGTCTCAGAAAGATAGATCCCTGGGGACCTCATGTTCTTATTGAGCATATCTCTGCTTATTACCCTTAAGGACATCATGTCCCTCATAATCTATGAGTTGAATAAAAACTCTAAGGGGGTTTCTGTCTCTTTCCTGGGCAGTGTCAATGGTACTTACATTAATAATGAATGATGTTTTCTAAGCAATGCTGTTGGAGCAAATTGATTATTTAACTACCACAATTAGAAGGAGTTTAGAAATATAGTAAAGTTAGGTTAATATGTTTTTATTAGTGGCTTTGATATAGAAAATATTGGAGAACAATTTAAATTTTAGAAAAGGCACACTTTAAATAGTTGAGTGAGGAACTTGTTGTCGTCAAGGAACAAGAACAAAGGCAGTCTGATTATTAATAACTGGTGTGCCTTTTTTTGCTAAAGATACGTTAGTGTCCAAAGGAAATAATAAATTTCTTGTACCCATTTTGCCCTCAGCTTCCTGCTATGATTTCATAAAAATTGTTGATGAGTGGGTGTGCACTCTGAAGATTTAAAGAAGAAAGACTGATTGTTTTTACTTATAAAAATTTTGTGTTTCTATTAATATTTTTGTAAGATTACCCTTTGAGATGATAATGAAATGATTAAATCTTTCTTTGTAACCACAAACACCTCTTTCCCAGTTCAAAAGAAACTGGCTGAAATATTGTTGGATTACTTAAACTTTGTTAATCAACTACAAAAATATCATTGCTGTGGGGTGGAGATGTTATGGTAGGAAAATTAATACAAAATAAAATGTTTACTGTGGGTTAGAAGAAAAACATGTAGTTTATAAGAAAAACATGTAATGTGATCATAATATAAATTATTCCTGTGTTAATATTTTAATTTGTTTTTGGAAGATATATAACTCATAGTTGGGAAACAATATTTTTCTTATGAAAATTTTTCTTGAGAAATCATTGTACTAGGAGGTATAAAAGAGATAAGAAAAGTAAGAAAGAGAGAAAGAAAGGAAAGAAGGAAGGAAGATATAGAAAGAAAATATCAAGAGAGGTACAAGAAAAACCTCTGGGAAGATATAGAAGGAAACAGGGAATAAATAGAAGGAGAACAATTAGAAAGAAAAAGAATGAACACACCAGAACATAAAAGAACACAATAGGAACAAGCAACAGAAGGACAAATTAAGAATTAAGTTTTGACCCTCAGAAAAGTCTCCTGTATGTACATGAACTTGTGTTGAATCCATGACTCCTCTTCAGTTTCTTTGACATGCTCATAGTGGGTCCTTTGGAAAAATTTACTTGGGGTAATTGTTATAAGGTCTAGTGATTGTCTTTTTTGTGTTATCCAGGAATGGGGGCAGAAAACTGATATTATTCTATGCTTTGTGAAGACATGTAATGATTTGGGATTTCCCTTTGTATGCTATGACTACATTTTATTACCATTGTTTAATATAGAGGCTACTTAAGCCTATAACAGGACAGAGTATAGCCAGGCTGGAAGAGATACACTGTGAGAGTAGAAAAGAGATTCTGCTTTTGTTTCTGCAGAGCACAGAAGAAATCAACTGGCCAACTTTTCCAGTACAAGGCAAAGCAGATCTTCAAATTTTCTGCTTCATGGAAAAGCTTGCCCAATACTGTGGGCCTGTAGGCTGAATATGGAATCCCCAATGTTACAGAAGAACTTTGGATGACTGTCCAGGCAGCAAGATGTTTCTGTCAATTCTAGAGTTTTAGAGGTTGCTTACAGTGCACTTCCTGTTTTCTTAGGTAATATTAAATCCTTTTGGCATCTTTGAGAAGTTGAAAACAGATAGTTAGGTTTCCTTAGTTATGATAAAAGATCAATTAGATATGAAACTTTAGAGTCACAAAAATAAAATAGATGGTAGTATATATTTTTTTTAATTTTGCCTGTTACAAATAGACTAAATATTGTAACTTTGAACCTGTTTTGAATATTTAATTTTCTTATGTTAAAGTTAAAACCTTCCTTTTTATTTATACAGAGATGATGTGGAATTCCTCTCTGTATGCTATGAATATGTTTTATTACTATTGATTAATAAATAAGTTGCTTCAGCCTGTATCAAGTCAGAACATAGCCAGGCTGCAGAAGATATATAGAGAGAGTAGATGAAGTTGAGGAGATGCCATGTAACTACTGAAGAAGAAAGAGACCTCCCAACAGAACCTTACTGGTAGGCTACAGTAAGTAGTAATGGTAGGCTGTTGCCACAACCTCGTGGAAACACACAGATTAATAGAAATGGGTTCATTTCAGATGTAAGGATTGGTTAATAAGAAGCCTGAGCTAATAGGCCAAATAGTGTTGCAATTAATATAGTTTGTGTGTTCATTCAGGATGGGCAGCCGGGAAACAAATGAGCAGAGTCCAACGATAGTTTAAAAATATTTTTAAATACATTTTTTTATTTTATAGTATAATTACATCACTTTAACCTTCCCTTTCCTTCCTCCAAATGAAGTACTTATCATTGTTCCTTTACAAATTCATGAACTCTTTATTCATTAATTATTTTATAGACAAATCTGTGTATATAAATGCCTAGTAATGACTTTATGATTTAAATTTGACATAAAACTGTTGCTTTTTTATTTTTATTTTTGAAGAACTTGGTAGTGGATTTCAATTGCTTTTGACTAGTATGTCTTGATTTTAACTAGAATGTATTTAAATATTTTTCCTTTAATTTCTTCCTGAAAAATTTTAAAGAGTATAGCATTAAAAGAAGACACAGTAAAAGGGAAATTATTAATTGCATTTTATGAATGTTATCTTAATGTTCATTGTTCATCTTAGTGTACAGCTTTGCTAAGACTTGATTTATAGAAGAAAACACATAGAACGGAAGTGAGAGTTGCTTTAGTGAAGAACAGAGAGATGATACATAACCCATCTAACACAGTTCATCAAGTTAAGGCAAAGAAGTCCTCAGAACAAAAGTCTCAGATAAATGATTACCATATCTAACCAGACTTCCACCCCACCTATTCATGTCTGCATCTAGAAAGTAGTAGATAACAGGTAAATGCTCAAAAGGAACTAGATGGACAAAGTTCAACTCTCACCTCAATTTTCCTTTTGTGCATTAACATTCTCTCATGAGGCTGCATTATGCTTGTCTAGTAGTTAAAAAGTAGTTTATAACTATGAAGTTTAGTCTCTCTTTTACTAGGTGGAATGCTACATTTCAGCTTGCCTCTAATAGTATATTGCTACTAGTTGACATGGTTGTAAGTTATTATTAAACTCTTTAGGATCTGATAAAGGTACAGGGTCTTGATTTTAAAAACAACTCTAGGAAATGTTGAGCAGAATGTTCCTCAGTTTACATTCAAAAACAAAGACAAAGCACAGGGTTAAAGTTAAAACATGTGGATCATGTTGATAGACCATGACATAGATCCACTTAATTCTAGAGTAGATGCTTAAATTCCAGTCACCTACATTACTGTGTCCTGATGAAAACTTTATAATGTGCTATTTAGCAAAAAATTAATACCAACTAATACCTGAACTGAGAGACAAAAATTGCTTAAATTTGTCTTCAGTGTGAAATGGTTCTGTTTTGCTTTTTATTGTGATTGATAATTTTGCTGAATATAGTAGTGTGGGCTGGCATCTCAGAGATTGTAGAACATCCATCCAGGAGCATCTTGCTTCCTGCATCTCCATTGAGATTTCAGCTGGTATTCTAATAGGTCTGCCTTTGTATGTACCTTGGTATTTTTTCGTGAAGCTTTTAATATCTTTCTTTGTTCAATACATTTAGTGTTTGACTAGTACGTGTCATGAAGAGTTTCTTTTCTGGTACTGTCTATTTGCCTCATCCTTTTATAGATATCTCATTCCTTAGATTGAGGGAATTTTCTCTTATACATTTACTAAAAATATTTTCCAAGCTTTTGACCTGGATTTCTTCTTTTTCTTCCATGCCTGTTATTATTAGATTTGGTCTTTTTATAGTGTCCCAGATTTCCTGGGTGTTTAGTGCCTAAATTTATTTTTCAGATTTAATATAGATTTAATATTTTCTTTGATTGAACTATTCTCTTGTACCTTGTCTTCAAGACCTTCGTTCAATGGCCACACCCACGTGGTGACTGTAGCTACAGGTCCATGGGAACCAGTGCTTTCTTCTGGCTACCATAGGCTCCACACATATATATGTAAAACACCTACATACATAAAGTAAAATAAAAACTTGAAAACATAGAACCAACAACAATAATGATGTGACAACTTAAGGTGTTCAAGAGAGATACAATGGAGCTAGTAACAAACCTCTATATCTCAGCACCCTCAGAAACCTAGAGAAGTTTCTAGAGGATAATATTTTTAGCTACTGAAGAGAGAAGAGAAGTATAGAGTTCTCGGGAAGCTTTAATCCACAAATATATTCAAAATGAAAGAGCAAAATCAATTCATTGTGTTTGTGTGAATATTTGATATTTTCAATACCCAAGATATTGTGGAAACACAGAAAAAAATCTTTAGACAGGAGACCCAAGTCATACGTGGTTTTTCCACCACTGATAATATGACATATGGCATTTTTGAGACTCAGTCTGATAAGACTCACAAGGAAATAAATGTTCATAGATGCCTCAGTAGGGGGAAAAACACAAAAATCATAAGTACAAGTTGTAGATGAAAGCTTCTGTCCCACCCAGTCCAACAGCTCTTTGGTCCCACAGTGGGTCACTCCCAAAGAAACACACAGAGGCTTATATTAAATATAAACTGTTTGGCCTATTAGCTTAAGCTTACTATTAACAAGTTCTCACAACTTAAATTAACCCATAATTCTGGTCTTTGTTTAGCCACATGGCTTGGTACCTTTTCTCAATGAGACCTTCTTATCTTACTTCTTCTGTATCTGGCTTGTGACTGCATCACTGCCTTTCCTCCTTTTAGAATTCTCCTAGTCTGGTTGCCTCACCTATATCTGCTATCTGGCTACTGACAAATCAACATTTCATTAAGTCAATATAAGTGACAAATCTTTGCAGTGTATAAAGGCATTATCCCACAGCAGTTCTCACATTTTTCTGTTCAAACGAAGACTCCGAAACTAATCTCCATGTTTAGCTTTTTTTCTGACCATTTTCCATAAAAACTTGAAACCAACACTTTAAATAAAGACAAACATCCATAATCCATTTTCTGGAAATATGGGTGTAGCTTTCTAGGTTACGTCCCACTGACTGGGAGCTCTGCTAATCTTATAGGAAACCAAAGAATATTTAAGATCATGGTCAAGTCATGACTGGAGTATTCTATGAGGCTGAATCATCTCAGCTAGTAGCCTTGAAGCTGTGTCAAATGCAAAACTCAGAAGAAACTGAAACAGAGGTTCTCTGAAACACTGATTCATTTGGGCTATCATTCCTATTGAAGATTTTTCAGGGTGTCTTCCTTGATCAAACCTTATTTTCTTAATGAAGAATGAAATTACAGCCTCTCATTTTTTTGTAGTAACAAAAGTAAAACCTTTTCTCCAAAGTCACATATCATTTGACATAAACTTTAAAGTCAAGGCATTTTTAAAATATATAGATTGGATTCATCCAGCAGCATTTATAATCAAATGTCTTAGCAGCTGTTCCTACTTCTATAGCAGTAACATACAGTATCCAGACTTTCTGTGTACTTTCCTTATTTATGTGAGTTTTTTCTTACTCTATTTCTTTTATTTTTATTTTTAACTTTTTTTTAAGACATGGTTTCTCTGTGTATCTTTGACTGACCTGGAACTTACTCTGTAGACTGGGCTGGCCTTAAGCTCACAGAGAGCTGCCTGCCTCTCTGCCTCTCAATTGATGGGATTAAAGACATGCACCACCAGGCCTACCTACTCTATTTCTTTTTTAAGGACATTCTCTAATCTTTTCCTTTTCTCTCCCAAGCCTATGTATATTTTTTAAATACACTGTAAACTGCTTAGAGTTGTTTTTTTTAATCTGAATCTGTTTTTACTGTATATCTATATCTTTTTCTGACCACATGAGTCTTTAATGTGTTAAACAATAAGGCCAGGATTAAATCTGATATTTTGGTGGCTGGCTCCACCCATCACTTGGCTTTCTGAGAGTCTAGCTTCCTGGTGGTAGTATTGGTTGAGCCAAATTTATTGCCACAACTTTGTGAAGTTACTGGGTCTATGCTACGATGAACAAGCCTGGAGGTGGCTGCTTATAACTACCATTTAATTGCTCGGTGGTAAGCCTCTGAAAAGAGCTGTGAGGTTTTTGCTCCTAATTTTGAGTCTGGAAGCCTTTTTAAAAGGAGATGTACCTGTGCTCACCTCTACCAAACAGAGCCTATTGAAAAAGACGGTTACCAAAAATCTGTTTGAATCTGTTCTTATCGGTATCCCCCTTTTTTCTTTCTAAGCTTTCTTGGGCTTTATGTAAAAATACTTACCAAACATGTGGATGCTGTTTGTAAATGGTCTTGCCTGGTCCCACAGTCATTCAGCCTCAAAGACATACATACAGGCTTATATTACTTATAAACTGTTTGTCCTATTAGCTCAGGTTTATCATTAACTAGCTGTCACAACTTAAATTAACCCATAATTCTGATCTATGTTTAGCCACATGGCTTGATACGTTTTCTCAGTGAGGCATTCTCATCTTGCTTTGTCTGTATCTGGTCTGTGACTGTGTCTTTGCCTTTCTTCTTCCCAGAATTCTCCTGTTCTGGTTGCCCCACCTATACTTTCTGCTTGGCTACTGGCCAATCGGCATGTTATTAACCCATTATGAGCAACAAATCTTCACCGTTTACAAAAACATTAACTGGCAGCAACAAGAGGAAAACTGCTGGAAATTATGTGTGACTTGGGCAAAGTATTTTTATTTAACAGATCCTACCAGAGACTACAAATACTCAATTTCTGCAAATCAAAAACACCCAGCATTCATGCATGTGCACACATATACACACACACATGTCTATAACCACTGCTATTGAACATTATTTTGAAAGACTAGCAGAGATACAAATAACATCAGCTGTAATTTATAGAAAAGGAGGAATTCTATGACTGTAGCTGCTCTCCACAAAGTACAAATGATAGATTATTGGGTCTTTCAAAGCCCATTTTAGCTATGTTATTTTGATGTAGGAGTCCCCTCTGTGTGCTGTGATTACCATTAATGCTTTTATTTTATGATGCTTTTAAAATAAATAATTTTAAACACTTGGAATGAATTACTTTGACAACAGAAAACCATCTCTTAGTTCTAGAAGCTAAGAAGTCAAACATGAAGGTGCTAGTAAATTGGTTATAAGAAGGGGTACAGTATTCTGATTATAGATAGCAGCCTTCTCACTAAGTTATCCTGCCATTGGATTTCCTAAAGGAAAACTTAAGAGGTACAGGGAGTGCTAATGAGAAAGAGAGGGGAGAGATGAAGATATCCTTCCTGTGCATTTTTATAAAGAAGTTATTTCCATGTGAAAGTACTATTTTTTTGAAAGTCATTTAAGCTTCATTACCTACAGAAAGTTTCCTTCAAATACTATTGTCGTTGGAATTAGGACAATTTGTAAATTGGGAGGTGGGATTATTCAGTGGCATCAATTACCATTTGGGTGAAGTAATGGTAATTGTTTTATTTGTCCCCATAAAATGATAATGATGAATTATTTTGATGTGATTAATTAAGGTGGGATTATCATGGAGCTGAATAGGTACCTAATCTAGCATGACTAGATACCTGCCAGAAAAAAGAGAAGTTAAAAAGGAAAAACAATTTGTGACAATGGAGATGACTTAAGACTGATGTGTCTACAAGCTAAAGAACACCACACATTCCTGGCAAGCAATTAAGCAATTAAGAAATTAGAAGTGAAGTAATTTTCTCTAAACCTCCCTGGATTCCTGGCCATGCTGACACCTGATTTTGGATTGACAGCCTCCAGACTCTGAGATAATATATGTCTGCTGTCTTAAGCCACTCAGTTTTGTGGTATATTTTTGTAGTCTCTCCAGGAAATCGATTCATTCAGTGTCTGCTCTACCAGCTTGGCTCTAGCAAAGATAAATTGGAGAAGAATCTTCAAAGGCCTTGTAAGATGAATCAGCTTTAGTAAGAAACAAATCATGATTTTTATTGTTGGTGCTATTATTTCTGAAAATAAGGTCTCACTATGTGGACCCGGCTGGCCATAAACTCATAATCCTGACATTATTTTAAGATAATAAAATGTTACCTTTTTTTACTGCAAATAACATTCCATACTGAATACCATAATTTTAAATTGCACTCTGCTACTTAAAAAAAAAATCGATCTAAAATGCATGACTGGAACAAACCTGATAGAAGGGTCATCAGATAGTGGACAAATTTGGTATCAATAGTGGATAAGACCATCAGTACAGTAATCAACTATGTTTCAGACTAACACTTAAGCAAAATGCTTGATTGTTCCTAAATTCTGTTCCATTTTCCCATAAGTTGGTCAAGCATAGTCTCAGAAAACCATTTAGTTAATGTTTTAGATAGAACTTACTTCTCTCTGTCTTCTTGAAGGTATTGCCTACATTTGGCAACATTGATAACTGCAAAAATGAATGTTTGAAGTGAAAGCAATCTTGTATGACTAGTATTTAAGTTCAATAGAAATCAATTAACCAACATACAGTAAAGTACATGTATCTTATTTATTCAGTTTTCTAAAGGTTTATAAAATTCTTTTTCAACATTTCCCAAACAAATAATTAATATTCATATAATACTTTTTTAATTTATAAAATACCTTACATATAAACTATCCCACTGGTGGGAATAAAATTAATGACATTTCTGTGAGGTTGATTATGATATTTATCAATTATTACACAACTTTTCTTTTTTCTATGCAGAAGTTTATCTGTATCATGATGTTTTAAATATTTCAAAATTCAAAATATTTAATAATGTTTATAGAAAACAAAAATTTTTATTTTGAATATCTGTGAATATGATTGCTATTTTATCTAAATACATTTTAAAAAATAAGCCTCAAATACACACTAGATAAAAGACAGCATCTTCAATAAACAGTTCAGAACACTTTGAAAGTCTGAAAGTAGAAGAATCCAAATAGATCCATACTTGTCAACCTGCACAAAACATAATTCCAAATAAACCAAAAACCTCAACATAAAACCAAATATACTGAATCTGCTAGAAGAAAAAATGGGAAATAACTTTGAACTCATTTGCACAGGAGAAATCATTCTGAAATATATACTATTAGCACAGGTAACAAGATCAATGATTAATAAATGGGACCTCATGAAACCGAAGAGCTTCTACATGGCAAAGGACATTCATACAAAATAGTGTTCTACAGAATAGAAAAGATTCTATCAATGTCACATCTGATAGAGGACAATATTCAAAGTATATAAGGAAGCCAAGAAACTAGAAATCAAAAAAAAACAAATAACCCAATTAAAAACAAGGTACGAATGTAAAAAGAGAATTCTCAATGCAGGAAGCTCAAATCACTGAGAAACACTTAAAGAATTGTTCAATATCCTTAGTCATTAGGGTAATGCAAATAAAACTACTTTTAGACTTTATCTTACACCTGTCAGAATGGCCAAGACCAATAACACAATTGACAGACAACTCATAATGGCAAGTACGTTGAATAAAAGAATGTTAATCCATTGCTGGTGTGATTACAAAGTTTTACAGCCAACATGGAGATCAGTGTGGTGGTTTCTTATGGGGGACTACTCATTCATTCCTAGCTGCTCAGATCATAAAATAATCTGTATTAATTAAATCACTGCTTGGCCTATTAGCTTATGAATATTTCTAGATAACTCTTACATCTTGAATTAACCCATTTCTATGTGGCTGTGGCTTATTGGCATGGTTCTGGCATGTCTGTCCCTGGTGGTGGCTACATGACTTCTCCTCACTCCATATTCATTCTCCCAACATTCAATTTACTTTTCCCTGACTACCTCTATTCTGCCCTGTGCAGGCCCAAGACATTTTCTTTATTCATTAACCAATAAAGCAGCACACAGGGGATTTCCCACACCAGTTCCTCAGAGAGTTTCAAATTGCTCTACGTTAAGATCCAGATATACTACTCTCTTGGGCTTATACCCATAGGAAGCTTCATCATACCAAAAGATACTTTCTGTACCATGTTCATTGCTGCTGTAGTCACATTATCTAGAAGTTGGAAAGACCTAGATATTCCTCAAGAGAAGAATGGCTAAAGAAAATTTGATACATTTACACGATAGAATATTACTCAATTGTTTTTTAAAAATGACAGCATGAAATTCCCAGGCAAATGGATGGAACAAGTAAATAAACTGAGTGAGATAACCCAGACCTAGATCCAGAACTATAAACATGACATTTCTATATGTTAGACATTAAATCAATGATAACAAAGATCTACTCCACAGACCCAGAGAGGCTGGGTATAAAAGCAAGGACTTGGGAGCACATGAATCTCCCTGCAAAACAGAATAGATTTTATGGGTAGAATGGGGAAAAGAGGTACTAGAATTAGAGGATCAGGTGGAGAGAGATGGGAGATAGGGTTAAGAGAGAGAGGAAATAAGGGGAGAGGCAGAGAATTAAGGGACATTTGAGCTTCTGTATAAAAAATCCTAGTACATTGTAAACTTCCTCAAACTTATGAAAGTAATCCTAATGAAACTTCCAGATAAGGAGGGAAACAGATTCTTAATTGATCTTTCTTTGCCAAATGAAGCTTCCAATACTAGGAAACTGTTGAAAGGAGGCCACTTGTTTTGTTCCTGGCTGCTCAGCCCCAAAATAACCACACAGGAACTGTATTAATTAAATCACTGCTTGGCCCATTAGCTCTAGCTTTTTCTTTGCTAACTCTTACATATTAATTTAACCCATCTCCATTAATCTGTGTATCACCACAAGATCGTGGCCTACCAGCAAAGTTTCAGTGCATCTGTCTCCAGTGGCTCTATGGCTTCTCCCTGACTCTACCTCCTACCTACCAATAGAAATAGTCTGATTTTTAGGTTAAAATGTTTATCTCTGATGATAAAACCTAGGGTTAATTTTGAGATGAGCTTTATGTGTTATAAGGAAGCTCTCCAAACTTTGTTTTTAAGCCTTTAAATCCATTTAGTGCTGCCTGTATGTTCAGAGTTTGCTGATTATCTACTAAGAGAATGGGTAACTTCTCTGGAGACAAACCCCTGAAAAAAACCCGATTCTCTCACAGAAACTATTGCCAGCAGCATCTATGCTAGGGGAGGGAGACTTGATGACCCGCTTCCAAGTTCACACTGGCATTTTGACTTGTTTGATTTATGCAAGGCCTATGCAGTCACAGCTACTGTGAACTCAATGTGAACAACAGCCCCATCATAGATGGAAAATAATGTTTTGTTTTAAACATCTACCACAATTGACTCTTATTCTTTTTGTCACATTTTCTGTGATCATTGAGCTATGAAAGAAAGGAGAATGATACAAATGTGCTATATTAGTTGTTATGGTAGTTTGCAGTGCTCATAGCTGGATAAGCCTGCCAATTTTCTACCACAATAGTATACGTAGCACCTTTCAGCACTATGAAAGCTAGTCACGAAAGATGTAGCTGGATGCCATTACCAGCTTGATTTCTCTTGTCTTATAACTATGTGATGTTTTAGTCATTTGGTCTTACCATCAAATTATAGAGACAATAGTAGTAGCCTATGTCTGAGGATCTAAGGGGCACAATCTGCAAACAACTAAAAAGAGATAGTCTATACCTGGCATTGGAATTTTTATTTGGAGCCTCTGCTATTTGGAAGAGGAATTGCCTCCCACACCCAGCTCCATTATAGGATGTGGTGATTCAAATAAGAATGACTCCCATATGCTCATGCATGTGAACACTTGTCGGTAGGCTGTTCATGAAGAATTAGAATGCATGGCCTTGTTGGAAGAGGTATGTCAATGTAGACTTAGAATTTTCACAAGCCCCTGTCAAGGCCAGTCCTGCTCATGATCATTGTCTGTTCTACATGGATCACAAGTAAGGTCTCACATATTGCTCAGGTGTCATGCCTGCCTGCCTGCCTGCCTGCCTGCCTGTCTGGCTGCCTGCCTGGCTGCCTGCTATTAAAATCATGAACCAACTCTCTGACACTGTACACTAGCCTCTAATTAAACCTTCTCTTCTATGAGTTGCTCTTGTTTTGGTGTTTCTTCACAGAAATATTACAGTGATTAATAATTCTTCCTTAACTCCTTTTATATAAATATATGTTAATATTTCTGAAAACTTTTGCAGTGGTAAGTTTTCATAGGGCTATTGCAGAGGTATTTAGTGTTAGTTTTCCCTCCCCACACTCTTTTTTTCTCCTCTATTTTACACCTGTTATCTCTCATTCCATTTAACCTGTTCTGTGCTATAATTTACTTTCTTCCATCATACCAACCTCTGTTCTATGTCACTGACTTGAAATTTCCCCCGTGACCCCCTTACTTTCCTTCTGAATTCTATTTGTATTCCAATTTAAACAAACATTTATAAAGTTTCCAAATTAGCAACCCTATGAGAACATAAATTATAGAAAATATATAGGCAATAAGACCTGGTGATGAATCTGTGTGAAGAATTCTTACATTTGAATAACATATTCAGTGTTGCTAAGACAGCTGTACTCTGTACATTAATCACAGATTGTACTTCAATTTGGTCACAATTCTGTGCAATTTTTATGGGCACAGAAGTTCCCCAAAAGTACTGAGCTCATATACAAGTGTAAGGATGCAAAATTGCCAACATGACCTTGAAAAAGACAAAATTTGATGATTTCTATTTCTAATTTCAAAATTTTGTGAACTATATCAAGTAAGGACATTTAGTATCTGCCCAATAAAATGTGTGGATTTGCCAAATGCATAGAGAACTCTGACATTAACTCTTAGTTTATCATTAGTTGATTTTCAACATTAGTGCCAAGATAATTAAATAGAAAAATGGCATTTCTAACAAATGGTGACAGGACAACTGGAAATCCACCTGTAAGTAAATGAATTTGGAGAGCTTCCTGATACCACATAAAGCTCAGCTCAAAATTAACCCAAGGTTTTATCATCAGAGATAAGTATTTCAACATAAAAATCAGACTAATTTTTATTGGTAAATTATTTCTTAAATATTATTTCAAAAATATTGACATCCAAAGAAAAGGAAGGTAAACTTCACTAAAATTAATCAGAACATTTTTTCAGATTACCAATAAATTAATAAAAAATAAAAGGTAAGAAAATATTTGTAAATTATATATTTATTAAGGGACTTGTACAAATAAAATATTAAACCTTTTAAGCATATTGTTAAAAGACAAATAATCAAGTTCAAGAATAATAAAGAACTTGAGTAGCTCTTCTGTCAAATAAGAAACACAAGTTGGCATTGATCACATCATAAGATTTTGTCATCTAGAGTGACAAGAAAAATGGAAGTCCAATCATGATTCATCAGTGATTCCTTTAGCTAGATAACTAGAATAAAATTGGTGAGGAGTTTTGATGAAGAACATATAAATGGGAATTATTATATGTTGTTTTCAGGTTGATAGACTATGGTACAGTCATTTTTTTGAAAACAGTCTGGACATTACTGGGAGTTTAAGAAGATAACACCATGTTTATGCCAATGAAATCAAAAAGATATTTTAGGTATGTAAAATGGAAATGTTATGTAAAAATAGTGGAAGCAGCAATAATTTATAACAAGATAACAATCACTAGTTGAGACTTTATTCATTCAAAAATGTAAAAATGCAGTTTAAAATGTTTCATAATATGCAAAAATATGATTAGAAGTACTAAATAATTTTATAATCGTATATGCAACATCTTTCAAATTGTCACCTAATATATGAATAATTTTTAAAAATTACATAAATTAATGAGTAGAGAGACATATGCTTTGAGTAATTTAATACAGCATGGGATGAGAAGCATAATGTCTATAAGTTTATAGTGTGAACACCCTCTCAAGTGAATCCATGGATGATTTGTAGTATAGAGTGTGTGATCTGGGAAGAAAAAGCTGTAAATAAACATAAACCCACACACATATACATAGTGTGAGAGTGTTTTTTTCCTTAAACTTCTGGTTGATATAATTAAAAAGAACTTATTTATTCTCCTATCACATGAGATTGATTCAAGCAAACACTTCTATTACTGTCAGACATACATATTAAAGGAAAAAAATATTTTCAAGTCATTCTTCCATATATTTGAGAATTTTACCATGGATTGGTTCTTCTTAATCTAACACTGGCTTAAGGACTATTGAAAAATCTGTATATTAGACACATGAGTAATCTGAATTTGGACAAACAGCTATTATAATCTACTAAATAGATTTTTTTTTGTTTTTCTAATATGTATCTACCTTGGAGAATGAGAGTTAGCAACAGATACAAAAGACTTGTTTAAAAATCAGGATATCAAGGGTAAGAGGTCCCAAGCATGAACCTGTACTTGGACAAGGCTACCTGAACAAACACAGCCTAACTTTTAGAGATAATTTATGTTTATGACTATTAATATAAATTAACTGTCTGTTAATATTTGTTATGATATCTGAAGATTTGTCAGGGAAAGGAAATATATTTTTATTTCTGAGGTACTCATATTCAAAGATGATATAGTAAATTAATAATAACTTAATGGTAACTGCTATGAACAAAACAGATAAAGGAAGATGGATATTGTGAAACATAGACTGTATTTCATGGATAAAGACAGTAAAGGCCTCACTACTGATGGGTATCTCATCACAATATCACAGATACAAACTGGAAGTAAGAGAATGCTTCATGTGATCCTTGGGAAATATAAATTTCAAAGATGTCAAGTTGTGAAGTATCTAAATGTTTTCAAGAAAATAACCAGGTCAATATTCCAAAGACAAGAGATAACACTATGGTTAAGCATTATAAAGGCTGACAATATTGGTTTTAGAGTTTGACACTCAGCACATTTTCTAGGGCCTTATATGTATATTTTAGGGTTATTCTAATTGAACTGAGAGGCCAATGAGGGGATGGTAATCTGCAAACTAGATGATCGTCATGTGAAGACTTCCTTAGAAGAGAAAATAAATGGAAACAAGTGGAAAGCAACTGTAATACTTTGAACCTTGAAAGTGTTCTTGTTTATAGCCATAAGAGGTTTGGATTCTTGAAAAACTTCAGCCTAATAGCAGAATAGATACATCAGTGGTTAAGAGCACTTGTTCTTGAAGAGGACCAGATTTTGATTCCCAGTATTCTATGGTAGTTCACAAACAACTTTAACTCCAGTTCCAGGAGATCTGACACCCTCTTTCGACATCTGTAGGCACAAGGCATAAATATGCATGATATAAATACAAATATGCAGGCCAAACACTCATACACAGAAAATAAAATAAAATCTTTAAAAACAAAATGAAACAACAAATATAAGTCATATTTATGTTTTTGTTATTGTCTTCAGGTTTGTAGTGCTGTGATAAAAACCATGACCAAAAATAACTTGAGTAGAGAAGTGTTTATTTCATCCTACATCTCTCACAACATACTCCATCACTTAGGGAAGTAAAGGCAGGAACCCAAGGCAAGAGGCTGCAGTCAAGAACTGCAGCAGAAGCTGTGGAGGAATGCTGTTTACTGTCCTGCTTCTTTTGCACCCCAGGACTCCTTGCCCATGAATGGTACCACACTCAGTAAGATTAGCCCTTCCACATTAGATATCACAAGACTGTGGCCCACAGAATTAACAAATTAAGGCTCATAGAGACTAAAGCAACACCCACTGGGTATGAGTCTGATCCAGGTACTCTCCATATACCTTATGGCTGTGTAACTGGCTGTTTTGTGGGACTCCCAAAAGTGGAAGTTAACTATGTCCCCAACTCTTTTGCCTGTGCTTTGGACCCTTTTCCTCCTACTGTGCTTGTCCGGTCTCCATATGAGGGTTTGTGCCTAGTCTTAATGTAACTTGTTAGGTCATGTTCTGTGGATATCCCTGCGAGGCCTTGTTTAACATATGCATTATTTTAAAACCCTATTCTATTTCTAGCAGAATCTTTAGCAGTGACTTTCAATCAGCTCTAGTTGCCAAACTTGCTTTCTCTGAGGATGATACTTCACAGATGTCATCTATAGCCCCTTGTTTCTTATTATGACAAACTAATGCCAGAGGAAAGATTTTGAATTATGAGCCATTTTCCTCTCTGAGCTTTAATATCATGATAAAATGCCTGGAGTTTATGTAACTAAATGTGTCCTGTATCAGTAACTTTTAAAATGTGTCCTTTCTTAAGTTAGGCATTCCTAACTAAGGAGCAAAAGAGTTGTTTGCAGAACATTAGAGACAGATGTCAGTCATATCCAGTCAGGGATGAATTCTGCATAGAACTGTTCCCTCATCATACTCACCATCATCACCATGGTGATTGTCATTAACAAGCTAAATTAATCATGCACTTGCTGTTTTAAAAAAATTTCTTAAATTTCATATTCAGATACTGCATCATGATATGTACTTATATATAGTAAAATTGAGGAGTATTTTTCCTGTTTAAATTAAATAAAAAGTGTTGTGATAATACTAATAGGGGAGTAATTTCTTTTAATATAAATAAAAGAATAATAAAATCTGCTGCAACTTACATACTCTCTCATATCATAGGGTACTTTAACATTTGGTACTTAAATACACACTGGATTTTGGTTCCTTCCAAAATTAGAATTGATTATATGACCCATGGTTTCAGTTTCAACTGAATTTATATGAGTATTTACTTTATTTCTTTCTAGTGAGTTTTCTTTAGGCAAGTTTCTTTTTTTAATGAGCTTCAAATTTTTATTTTAAAAAGTGGTTACTTCTAATAAATGAAGTGGTTTTTCCCAAAACAGACGCCATCTGATAGTTTTAATTACAGAAAATAAATCTCTGTTTTATGTTTCCCCAAATGTGATGATTTCACTTCTCAGTGAACATGGAATTGGTTCATTTCAGTGCAATATTGCTCTTAAAAATGATCACTTTTTTCAGTAATAAGAGAAGCTTTTTATCTGCATGAAAGTTAATATGTAGTAAGAAGCACCAAATGAACACAGAGATTCAGATGGAAATATGAGGGCATCAAGCAATGAGGCAGTGCTTTCCATTCAATGTGAAACAGGAATTGCTTGAATTGAGGTGCCCAGATAAACCATTAGGTAACATTTTATTCATTTTATTTCTCAAAAAAAGTCATTTAGGAATTATTTTAATTTTGCTCCCCATTAACCATATTCGAATCAACAACACGAAATAGTTTTTTAATATATAAATATTTTAAGAATTTTATTATTTAAAACTCCTTAATTTTAGTACAAAACTAGGAGGCAAAGAGGAGTACCATTTTCTTTTATTAAAACAGTTGAGCAGTGTAAAGAAAGGGAAGTTCAGCTAGCTAACCCAAGTGACATGATTCCTAGATAGCAAAGTAGGAAACTGCACAATCAGCAAATTCTTCACAACTGATTTTCAACCCATGTATAGATATATACAGAAAGTCAAGTTGAACATGACCCCTGGCATCTGCTTAGAAACCTATGTTGACTTCAATATTCAGCAAACTTCAGAGTGAGATTGTTCAGTCATCAAATCTGAAGTTTGAGATGTATGCACCTTTACAGAGGAAGAGTTGCTTACCTGTGGTTTAAACTGGATAGTTTTAAAACTCAGGACCTCATGTTTGCAAATCTATCACCCCATCCTAGAGATAAAGTTTCAGTACTATAAGCTTCCTGATTAGCTTGCTTTCCCAACATTCAAAAGTTTTGATATTTGTGATTTAATGGGAAAAATCAACTTTTAAATCCTATGTGTTGATTAATTTTTCTGGTATTTTATTTTTACTTGTTTAACACACAAAGAACACACACACACAGAGCCCTGCATGGAAGCATGCCATTTTCTATACTATGATCTTTTTAAATTTAATGAGAGATATTATACTGGGTCTGGAAGACAAATTACAGCAGCCTGATAAAGGCTGATAAGTTTGAACCTTGCTTCGCAGTTAGTAGCAATACTTTGGGGGGCTGTCAAATATTTAGGAGTCAGTGCTTTGCTAAAGGAAGAGTCAATGAGAACAGGACTTGTAGCATGGTACTACTTCCTGTTCATTCTCTACTTCCTGACTGTAAACACAATGTGATCAGACACCTACCTTCTTGTCTTTTCTGACACAATGGATTGTACTTTCTTTTAAGTTAAAGTAAGCTCTTCTTACCTTCATTTTTTTTAATTGAAAAAAGAAACAATTTGCTTTTGTTGGATATTTGTCCATGAGAGAAGTAACTTGTTGTTGAAGGCCACTTGTTCCTTTCCTGGTCACAGACACCTGAAAATTATGACAGAGAAACTATATTATTTAATTCACTGCTTGGCCAATCACTTAAGTGTATTGCTAGCTAGTTTTTATATCTTTGGTTAACCCATTTATTAATTTATTTTGCCATGAGCCTTGTGGCCAAACGACAAGGTTCCAGCTAGCAGCTTGCATCTTTCCCCTGTGGCAGTTCCATGGCATCTCACTGACTCTGCCTAATCTCTCTTTATAGTTCTTCTAGCCTGGCTATATTCTGTTAAGACATTGGCCAAAAGCAGCTTCTTTATTCATAAACAAATAAAAGCAACACATATACAGAAAGACTTCCCACACAATTTCTGCTTTTCTGTTTAAATAAAAGGAAGGTTTTAACTTTAACATAGCAAGATTAAATATAATAAACCAGGTATCAAGTAAGAATTATAGTTATGACATTTATATCTTTTTATCTTTTATCATAACTAAGGGAAACTATAACTATCTATTCTTCAGCTCCATCAAAGACTCCAGAAGGATATAATATTACCTAAGTAAACAGGAATTGCATTATAAGCAACTTCCAAAACTCTAGAAATGACAGAGACATCTCATGCCTGGACAGTCACCTAAAGTTCTTCTGTATCATTGAGGCATACATATTCAGGCCACAGGACCGTAGTACCCAGCAGACTTTTCCATGAAGCAGAAAATTTGAAGATCTGTTCTGTGTTGTAATGGCAACGTCCATCAGTCATTTTCTTCTGTGTCCTGCAGAATGTCTGGCAGACACTTTCATGAAGCAGGAACCCCAAAGGACGGTCTCACCTTTAGATGAGTTCAGCAGTCTTTTTTCCGAGTCCTGCATATCCAGCTCACACAGCATGACATCAAGCAGCCCAGGCAAGAGAAGGTTCTTGCCCAAATGGCTAACAAACTCCGTGAGGAGCCTCTTCGATTCACATTATCCTCTTGAAGTAGATTGGTGCTGCCATGTTGAAATAAGGAGCAGCAGGGCTGCGTCTCCGGCACCCGGTCGCCCGCATGGCTAGCTTATGCCCGAAATAATTACACGGAAACTGTATTCTATTAAACACTGCCTGGCCCGGCTAGTTCCAGCTTCTTATTGGCTAGCTCTTACATATTGTTCTAACCCATTTCTAATATTCTGTGTAGCCCATGAGCTGGCTTACCAGGGAGGATCTTAACCTGCGTCTGTCTGGAGTGGGAGAATCATGGCGACTCACTCACTCAGCTTCTTTCTCCCAGAATTCTCCTCTGTCTACTCCACCTACCTAATTTTCTGTCCTATGAGGGCCGAGGCAGTTTCTTTATTATTAACCAATGAAATCAACAGATAAGATACAAGACCCACCTCCATCACTGCCAGGAACAGATGAGTCTCATTGTCATTAAAAGTCTTAAACTTTTTTAAATATTTTAAATGTCATATTCTATTGGTCTCTGAAAGACTTGAAGAATACCTAACTGAAATATATCTCTATATATATAGCAAACCTAACTAATATGACTGGAAGTTTGACTTTTATAGATGATTAACCTATATTTCTTAATTATACATTACACTTTTAAATGAGCTGCACAAACACAATACCTTAATCAAGAATATATATATATATCTTCCAACATGGCTATATACTGCTAAGCTATGATTGGCCCAAAACAGCTTCTTTATTCATTAACAAATAAAAGCAACACATAAACAGAGAAATTTGCCACACCAGTAACTGAGGCCCTGGAGCAAACTGATCACAAACTAAAAGGAAGTTAGTGATAATTTCATTTTTAGTTTTTGAGGTCACCTCTAGTAATATTTTTAATCTGTGTCTTTGATTTTAAAATTATGCAAAGGGAGATATTTAATTTATCCACTCTGGATTTTTTTTCTTTCTAGTGCTCTTAGTTGTTTTTTATATATTTCAGTTTTCTAATTATTTGTTTACACTTATAAAATTGTCTTGTCATTTGACTAATTGACCTTTATAATAATAATGAGCTTGTTATTATAATTACTATTTTGTATTTAAAATGCAGTTCATTATCAATCACTATAGTTACTATAGTTTTCTTTTGATTGGTGTTTGTAGAGTAAAATTGTGAAAAACAAGTGCTGTCTGATGGTGAACCTAACAGAAAAGTTTCAGGATCTAGATGCTTGAATTTCTCCAAATTATAGAGAGGTGGTATACAATGTGTATAGCAATGTAAAAATATGCAGAAAAACTATAATCAAATTAAGGTCTGTATTGATATCAGACAACAGACCACACTGACATCCTCAAAAATAAGCTAAAGAAGTAGAAGAATACAATCAAAGTTAAGGGAGGACTGAAGAAGAAGTCAATAGTGTTGACAATTTCAGGAAGATTTAGTTGTGTTTCAGAGGATAAATTGTCAGCTTGTTACTGAGCTAGGCAGTGGTAGGATAAAGGTTTGCTTTAGGACATGATCTAATCTGCTACATGGAGTCATTATAAAAGATGCAAAAGCTGGTAGATGGGCACCCCACTCATTCCCTTGCATTTTTTTTGTTGTTGTTGTTGTAAGCAGTTTAAACTCCATTAGAATGCATAATGATCTCATTGCTTGATTTAAAATAAAAAATAAATGAAATCTAGAGCTTCAGAGATATTTTATTGTTCTGTGAGGAAATCCTACATAAATTCTAAAGATACTCCAAATGCTTTTCTGTTCCCAACATCAGTAGCCATTGGAAACAGTGCCATAGGACAATCAACAGAGTAAGCCCTCTGATCAAAGAAGATAAATTTCATATCAATTTCAGTAACTTTTATACTTCTGAGTTTAATCTAGCCATAAGACTGTTCTTACTGCCAAAGTGATAAATGAATCTCGATGCTGTACTTATTGATCATATCTTGACTTAGTCATTTTAATGCACTTTATCTGAACATTAATACAGCATGCAAATATAGCTGCAGTAAGCACAAAATAAATTGGCCCACGCACTTGTAGGAACAAATCACTCATAAACATGATGACATACATTCACTGCTGTTGTGAGCAACACTGTGGCTGCCATATGTAGCAATTTCACATATTCTATGGGCCCTGTTGACTATTTCCCAAGTGCAGTGTCCCTGCTTTCAGGTCATATAATCATGGGTCATTTGTTTTTCAAATACAGATTGGAAATTCCAACACAATTCTTAGACTTTTTCACAAGATGACAATGACCTTGAAAAAGTGTGAACCATGTTAACATTAAAGAAACTTACTAACTGGATTATTGTAATCTCTTTCAGTTGTCTTATTTCACTGAATAAGATGTCAAGTATATAGTGAATAATTATGGAGCAAGTGGATAATCTTGTATTGTTACTTATTTGTATTGTATTATTGAGCTATAATAGTAAAACCAACATTGTATTGACATAAAAAAAAAAGAAACTCCTAGATGGCAAGAGGTAAACATCTGATATTTGTTCCTTTGAAACTTGTGGAAAACATTCAGAATAAACTATTCCTATCCTTTTATTTGCACAATTTAAAATGGTTCTTTTAAAATGAAAGAGTATTTCTTTCCCATTATAGAACATTGACATAGAATTTAGAGGCCAATTTTCTCCTGTGAGTAATGCCATTAGCTAATCTATAAATCAAAGTTTTGTTTCTTTCTGCCCAAAATTAGTCTGAATGTCACACAATAAACTCAAAGATTAGCAAAGAATTCAATAGAGTGTTCCTCATTCTTTTTACCTATATATTACTTTTGAAACATTTAATCCATTTCCTGGCCATTGAGTCAGTTTCTGAATACCTCTTGGTTATGGTGTATTTTCACAGACCCTAAATAATGAGAGGATAATGAGTTTAGTATAGGTAGCCACTGATGAGGGCAAAATTCACATCTATAAAGCAAAAGAATCCATAGAATCATAGGAACATGCCAAATAGAGGCAAATGCCAAACTCAAACACTAACCATGGGTAAAGACTCAAACAGAAGCAGGTGTGGCATCTGTGTACCAGTCCTATGGGGACTTCACAAAGGCATCCATATTCATCAAACTACCAATAGACATCATAGGGCTTAACTAGCATCTACAGCATGATCCCGCAAAAGTGAAGCAGACATAGGCCCTATCTCAGTACCAGGTGAGGAAACAAACCCAGCATTTACACCCATTCCTAGCTCTCTTTTCATTGCTTTTATACTTATTCAGTACCTAATTTCAACTTGGACCAGATTTGTCCTGCTGGCAATACTATTGCTTGAATGACTGTGTTTGTACTATTTCACTTTTCTTCTATCTTGAGCTGGAACTGGCTAAACTCCTTCTTTATTGTTTCAGTATTCGGTTTATATCTCTTTTTCTAATTTTTATGTGTTATTAAAATATTAATCCTCAGTCTTATTCTGCTTGTCTCCTTTCCAGTTCTACTCTTAATAACTAGTGTCTCTGTACACACCTTATTGTCATTGCTTCTGCTTTTTATTTTGCATTTGTTTATTTTTGCCTTATTATATAAGGTTACATACAGACATTTTATGAAATTATTTAATATGTATGTTCCATTACCATTCCCTTCCTCAAATTACTCTTCATATTAGTCCTTTTTGTTTCTCAAGCAGTTTCATGTCTACTTTTATGTTATCGGCACACATATAATTATATGTATCAGTAACATATTGATGTGGAATTCTCTGTATGCTGTGAATACCATTGGTTAATGAATAAATCTGCTTTGGCTTACAGCAGGGCAAAATTGAGAAAGGTGGAAATTCCAAACAGACAGAGTAGGAAAGAAGGCAGAGTCAGAGAGAGGCCATGTAGCTGCCAAAGGAAATAGACCCGCATGCTGGTAACAGTAAACCACAAGTCTCATGGTAAAATATAAAATAATAGAAATGGGTTAATTTAAGATGTAAGAGCTAGCTAAAAATATGCTTAAGCTACTGGCCAAACACTATTGTTATTAATACAGTTCATGTGTGATTATTTTGGGTCTGGGCACCCAGGAATGAGTGAGTAGCCTCTGTCTACATCATCTGGTTATTGAGATGGGAGAAATAAGGAAAAATATGCAATCTTGGTGTTTCTGAGACAAGAGTAAAGTTGCTTAATATGAATATCTCAAATGTCAAGTCTTGTTATATTTGCAAAGTTCTTGGAATAGAAGAAACAATAATTTTAATTGAGTATTATTGTATTTTTACTATGATCCTTTCCATAAGTCTGTTGTCATGCCTGGTATCCTCAGTTCATGGGCTGAGAGTTTAGTCACTGAGATACACTTCTAGTTTAGTGGGAAGAAATAAAACTTCAACTCTATTGTAATGTAGCCTATGTTAGTGTTGCAAATATGTACACTGAAAATGTATAGGTAAATTTTAAGAATTCTCAGCAATGTTAATATCAGATGCCCAGGTCTTGAGAGTTGGAACAAGAGGTAGGAAAAAGCCATTTCTGCCTTTCCTTCTAGACCGTTTTAGATTCCTTCTGTTATCAATCCACAGAAACATTATCTACCACAAACCACCATACTGGAACTCATGTAGACAACATTTACTATCCTTCCTGTCTCCTCCATTTCCATCTCTTCAGACCTACACTTAGTCCTGATGTAGTCAGCCTGAGGGACTAATTGAGCCCTGGCCTTGAACCTTCCCTGTCTAGAGCCTCCTAATTGAAGTTACTAGAAGCTGTGCCTAGCTTTGAGGATCAGACGATGGGATTTTCACCTGTTGGCCATTGACTGCAGTGTATTTAAGCCTCCATAGTGCTATTAAAAAGGGGCTTTGATATCAGTGTTAAAAAGGTCTGTGTGTCAGTCTGTCTCTGCGTCTGTGTTCTTAACCTGCAGCCCCTTGCCCGAAGCTCGCGAACTGGGGTCTAGCATGTAGAGCGGAGACCGGGGCCGCTGTGCGCGGCATCTGCCCATAGGAAACACTCTTCCCACCCCATCTCTAATACCTTGGGACTCTGCCTTTGATGCAAACCTAGGATCCACCTAGTTCTATCCTGGAATCATTTTAAGACTTTCATTTTAGCTCATCTCCATTCCTTGTGACATCTACAGATACTCTACCATTAGACATACCAGACTGAGATTCAGTAGTCAAACTATATTATGCTTTCGTCTTCCATTCCATTCTCTCCAGATTTACTCCCAGGAACCTCACATGCCAGCCCATCTTTGTCTCCTGGGAACTTTACCTTTTGATGTGGATCCAATATACCACTCTTTCTTTCCCACCACCACTTTCGGCCTTTCTTACTAGCTCATCTCCATCCCTTTGAAATATCAACTGCCTTACAGAAACAATCTCTGCCATGAATTCCACAATCATTGCATTTAACTGTGATTAAAAATGAGAAACATCAAATGAAGAATGAAATAACTACCTACCACAGATTAGGCAAAATCTATACTAAAAAAAAAATCACTTCACATGTCAGAATTCCAGATGCCTAGATCTCAGTAAAAAAACACACAAAAAAAAAATACAAGAAGGTGCATCCTCCAGAAGCTAGTAACTCAACTGAAGTAGACCAAAAAAAAAAAAAAAAAACCAATATGGTTGACACACAAAACAAAGATTTCAAAATAGAAATCATGAATATGTTTAAGGAATTAAAGATGATATAAAAAAGCCTTGAGGAAGACCATGAAAAAAGAGTTTGAATGACATAATGAAAACATTTCTAGACATGAAAGTAGAATTTAATAAGAGATAGCCTCACTAAATCTGAAATGAAATAAATCTAATTATGAAAAACTAATGATTTCAATAAAACATCAATTGTAAGACTCATCAATCGAATACATACATGGAAGATGATATCAAATCTTAAAGACACAGTAGAAGAAATGGATAGCTCAGGATAAGAAAATATTAAGTCTAAAAATCTCCAGGCAAAAAGCATAGAGAAATTTGGAACACTTTTTAAGACAAAGTCTATGAACAATAAATATAAAGGAATGAGAAGAAATTCAGTTCAAATGCACATAAAATATTTTTAATAAAATCAAAGAAAAAATTTCTCCAATCTAAAGGTTAATTAAGATACAAGAAGCATACAGAATACCAGATAAACTTGAAACAGACAAGAAATTTTCCATGATGCTTTAAAAACACTAAATGAACAGAACTAAAAATGAATATGAAATGTTGAAATTGAATCAAAAGCAGGGCCATTAGAATAGCACCTGTATTTTCAATAGAGACTCTGAAAGCCAGAATGAAATTATGACACTTGTAAGAAGATGTATACAAGGAAAATCTTTAATTAAGTAAAATAAGAAAGACTGAGAAATACAAGTATCATGTTTTCTCTCATTCATGAATCCCAACTTTATATAAATTTTTAAAGCCAAGTATATAAATGTGTGCATGTATGCCACACATATATGATGTGAAAGATGAGAAAATTAGAAACCCACAGGGTGTATTTTGGAAAGGGAAAAATGAAGATAATGGACAATGAATATGGTCAAAGGCATGTTATGCTTTAAACACATTGTTCTGATGAAGCCCAACACCATATACGATGAAAATCCACCAATAATGAAAATGATAAATTATTTCTGAATATCATCAGAAAATGCAAAATAAGATAAATAATAAAATAGCCATCACTGGTTTGAATAGTCCAATTAATTTATTTATTTTAAAATTATATGAAACTGAAAGTACATGAAATAAACATGTACTAAAATATTACCATGGTAAGTATATATAGCATACTTCAAAATCTATATTATTCTTTATTTTTTTTCCTTTTTTTATTTTATTGAGAATAAGAAAAAAAAAGTATCCGCCTCCTCCCAGCCTCCCATTTCCCTCCCCCTCCCCCCACTCTTCTCCCCCTCCCCCCACTCTCCTCCCCCTCCCCCCACTCTCC
>NW_026068062.1:186886-188058 GCF_014885135.2 Alexandromys fortis | reverse complement strand
TGGCTCCCAGGAGCCCAAGGCGATGTCCCCAGTTAATCCCTTGGGAAGCTGAGGATAGGGAACCTGAACTGACCCTATCCTATAGCAATACTGACGAATATCTTTCATATCACCATAGAACCTTCATCTGGTGATGGATGGAGATAGAGACAGAGACCCACACTGGAGCACTGGACTATATTATTCTTTATTAAAGATTAGTATGATTTACAAGACTTTTACAAATTGTATTAATGTAAAAATTTATCAACTTTTCTTTTCACCAACAAAATGGAAATTTATAATTTTGGTAAACTATTGTATTGTTACATCTTTAATATATTTTTCTGAAATTTTTAAGGGCCATCCCTTTCTTGTGGTATGTATTTTCAATTATATACCACAAATAATCTGATTTAACCTTAACATTTTGGCTAGATTATTAAGCACACAGCTATCACTTGACCAAAGTTATTCTTGACATATATTAGTTATGTGCAGTGTGAAATCACAAGTTAGTTGTTAACTTGGCTACATGTAGTATCAACTAAAATGAAAGCAGCAGAGCACACCCTCAACTGATTTTTATGATAATTGGAGGAAGGAAGACCCTGTCTAAATTTGTGCCACTCCTTCTAGTGGCAGTCCCAATAAATGGACATGGAAGAAGAAAGGTTTTGCATTTGGTCCTCTTGCAATCTATCAGGCAAGTTAATCTATACTGTTAACTGTGCATTCTGATACAAGTATTGGAAGCTATATCTTTAGGATTCTGAAACAGACAAAAGACTGGCACCTCTCTAGAAATTCACTTGGATTCCAGTACCATTTTGGGACTTCTGAGACATCAAATATTATGGACTGAAAAACTACCATATTCTTGGCTTTTCCATTATGAGACAGTACTGTAATAAATGGCCAATTAATATACATATATTCACTCTATCAGTTCAATTTCTTTAGACCACCCTGATTAGTATATAAATTTTCAGAAATGGTTTTTGAAGTACTGACCATCCAGATCACATGAAGATGAGTGCCTTGAACTCAGAATCTCTTTTTATCTTTCTGTCCCTATGATGTAGTCTTTTTTTTTCTTTTTTTTATTTTATTGAGAATAAGAAAAAAAGTTTCCGCCTCCTCCCAGCCTCCCATTTCCCTCCCCCTCCCCCCACTCTTCTCCCCCTCCCCCC
>NW_026068062.1:127063-185402 GCF_014885135.2 Alexandromys fortis | reverse complement strand
AAAAGAAGAAGTTCAAATGGCCAAAAGACACCTAAGGTCATGCTCAACCTCATTAGCAATCAGGGAAATGCAAATCAAAACAACTTTGAGATATCATCTCACACCTGTCAGAATGGCTAAAATCAAAAGCACCGATGATAGCCTTTGCTGGAGAGGCTGTGGAGGAAGGGGTACCCTCATCCATTGCTGGTGGGAATGCAATCTTGTGCAACCACTTTGGAAATCAGTGTTTCGGTTTCTCAGGAAATTCGGGATCAACCTACCCCTGGACCCTATGATGTAGTCTTATGTGGCAATTCTTTCTGAGGAGACACAGAATGGGAGACTGCTCACCCAGAATGGGAGGAGGGAGCCCAACACAGTTCAAAGCACTAATACAGCCAAAGTAGAACTTGGTGAAATAATGAGTTTTATTGTTACTTACAGGAACAGAATTATTAAACAAGCGCTGCATCACCAAGGGCCATTCCGGTGTAGGTGACAGCTCATAAAAATGTGGAACCCAAAGCACATTGTGCAGGTTGCTGGCAGGTTTAATGCCTTGGGTAGTTTTAACCTCTTCCAGGCAGTTCATCTGTTTTCTGCTTCTTCCAGACAGCTGGTGTAGTTTTGAGTCTTCTTTGCAGCTTGACTTGTTTAATAGTGACTTTTAGTCATTTTTTTTTTGTTTATTCTTGGGAAGGAGGGGCCTACTCAGTTCCACAGACTTCCTGAAGCTATTTTTGGATTGTTTTTCTTCTAGTTTATAGAGTTTCTCTGCAGGATGAAAAGTTTTAATCTCCAAGAAAGCTGCCTCATCACTCCCAGTAATGATGACTTTAGAGGGGTCCCTAACATTCCCTTCCTATGCAGATACAATTGTTCTCTGTAATCCTGATTTCAATAAATTTATTAATGTATGATCTATTTCAGTCAACCATTTGATCTGTGTTTGTATTTAACAGAACTGAGTTAAGTAAATAAGAACCATTATTCACTCAGTACCCTAAAATGTGAAGGCAACCACCATTATCTCTCAGTGGGTATTGCATCTGATATTCATCAGGTTTTGAATAAGAGAATTTTTATTTAACATGATCTCTTGCTAAAACTATGACTTTTTTCTAGTTCTACTTTGACTTGATTTTATATACCCAAAGGTTTAACATTTTAATTACCTTATCCAAGAAGTATTTTATATTTAATTTTATTTTAAACTGTTTAATGGTTAGTTTTCCTTGAACCTTGGAAAAATAAAGTAGTTACTTAGTAAATAAAAGTCCAAATCTCTTGCTTAATCATTGACTTTACTATGCTAATATACTTAGTTTATTTAACTTGCTTATTTTTCTTATAATGAATTTATTTTTAAACGTTATTTATTTTATAACAAATAATTCATTTCTGTTGCAAAGTCTACATCAAACAAAGTCTATGTATATAAAATAAACCTTAAAATTAATCCTTAAAGTAGAATTGTATTTATTGAAAATACTAGGACGCCTCTTTCTGACCTCCTCCCTAGCCCCACATTTTATTTCTTTTAAATTCCTTTTTAAGTTAACAGACATTCCATAGCAGTTCCAGTGGTGAATGATATGACATTGGCCTCTCTCCTTGTTTGCTTGTACTAAGACAAGGTATCATGCTTGCTGTATCTCAGTTGAAATTGAATTCACAATCTTTCTATATATGCCTCTAAGTGTGGGACTGTGGATATATGTCATCACCACACTCATCAGATTAAGCATTTTCACACTAATTTTAAAGTGTATAAACTATATCTTTTTCTCTGTTGGTACCATTTGCAGCAAAACTTCAACTGAAAATAAAGTGAGCTGTTTGCTACAATTTGTGCACCTGCCTTAAATTTATTTATTGAAAAGTTTCACATCTCATCATTTACTTGAATATTGTGAATTATTTTTTAAAGGACTTATTTACGTGAATGTGTTTGTGAGTGCCAACACATGTCTGGTGCCTGCAGAGGCCTGAGGAGGGTGTCAGATCCTTTTGAACTGGAGCTACAGCCAGATACTCTCAAGTGCCTGCTGGACACCAAATCCAGATTTCATTCAAGAGCAGTGAGCACTCACACCACAGAGTCACTTCTCAAACCTGGTATTAGGGATTTTTGACTTGAACTCTTATGTGTATAATTTCCTCAAAATGCATGCAAAAACAGGAATTAACTGCATGGTTTCCTATTGTTTCAAATATATCAGTGTTTATTTTGGAAATCTAATTTACTCATGGAAACAGAGTGAAGAAAGAAATTATGCAATCAAGAACTGTAGCCATAATAAGGTAATTGAAACCATCCCAGCCCTTCCTTCTGCAGCAATGTGAACACTGTTGAGAGTACATAAAGGGATACTGGCAGATGATTAACATAGAAAATGCAGACGTCACTCCCAAAGTAAGGAGTCTATCGGTCTCACACAGTCCACATTGCCACTAGTATTTGGATTCTCCACAGAGGTAAAATCCATTTATAGCACAGAGTCACTGAAGCTATGAAGGATGGCCCAAGTTAATAGGTGGAAGAGTTGAAATATTTAGTAAAGCAAAACAGAAAAGACATGAGAATAAAGAGGAAAATGTTCGAAAATGACAAATGTTTCTGAGTGTTTGGCTGAAAACAAAGCTGTAAGAATTCTGAAAAACACAACACAAGATTTAGTTTAGAAATCTAGCAGGGAGCAAAGGAGGAGCAGAGACTGGAGGGTAAACACAGTCTCAAAACAGCGGAGATCAGCAAGGAAGACAAAGGGCACAATTAGGAACTCACGGAGATGAAGATCAAAGCGGGGGCTACAGTAGACAATTCCTGTAAATGTATAAAAAGGATATTTAAGGATAAATGTGCCACATTGCTGTGTGAACTGCTCACCAGAACAGTATCAACCAACAACCAAAAGGAGACAGCAGAACATTGCTTATAAAATATAGACCCTGTTTAATGTTCAGTATAGTTTTTAAAATACTATAGTTATAAAGAAGCTTCATTGGGAAAATAAGATTGATCGCAACTAGTGGTGATGTGATACAGAAAACAGAATTGGTGATAAAAGATAGTGAATGACTTATTATAGATAGGTACAAGGATATAAATGATAAAATAATAAAGAAAATATATTAAAAAGTGATAGAGTAACAAAAAGTACAAAACAGACTCAAGAAGAAACATATTCTATGTAAAATGAATGTTCATCAGTTACTTTAAATACACAAATGGAAAGTAAAAGACCGGAATGTCAGAAGCAGCTTAGTCTTATGCACAGAGTATCAATGAATGAGAAAGAAAATACTAACCTATTTAATGATAGATAAATCAAAGCATCATTTAAGGAGGAGAGAGGAGGGTGGTAGAGAGGGGAAAAGAAAGAAGGAGAGAGAGACAGAGAGAAAAACAGAAAATTGTCAGAGCATTTCTTTAATTAGAAAAAAATACAGATCCATTAATAATGAATAACCATAACTTTCAAACTGGACGAACATGATGAGAGTCACATTTAGACACAACAAATTTTAAATTTTGAAAACTATAGGAAAATAAAAACTCTTGAAAACAGTCTGGAAGAAATATGTGCAAAAGAGCTAGGATTCAAATAATTGCTAAGTATAACCTGAAACAAGTCTAGAAGGTGATGAAGTGACAACTTGTTGCAATGCTACTAAAAGCACTCAGGCTGAAATTCACTACTTGGGACATATATTGCGTAAAACAGAAATAAAGTCACTCTGAGACCGTTTACAGAATTCATTTTAAGCATAAAGGAAATACAAACACTGAATTTATTTTGACTGAAATAAACTGACATCGGAACAAAGTTCAGAATTGCAAAAAAAATGAGTAAAAAGTACCTTAAATATCCAAAATATTAAGCATGGTTGGTAGTAACTATATTTATGTACATCTATATAATGAAGTGAACATATGTACATGTTTTTATTTTAATCCTTTAAACAAGGTCCTAAGAAAAGAAAATACAATATATTTTAGTATGTATTCAAATATATTAAATTTATGAAGAAAAAGATATGTTCTGAAAGTTCTGCAATCACCACAGAAATTGGCTTTTAGTTGTATGTATATTTCATCATTCATTTCTCTGTTTCTTGCTTTTAGTATGAAATTCATATGTCATAGCTTATTTTAGATGATTGTTCTTACATAGTGAATTTTTCTGGCATTTTTTATATATTGAGTATGAAGCTTAATTATTGTATACTTCTAAAATATGAAATATATGTGCAGATATAAATAAGCATTTATGGAAAAAGTTTTCTGCTATTACTTTAAAAGTAGAACCATAACAGTTCCTTAATATATGTTTTCCTGTCTGATAAAAACAATCACAAATATCCTTTCAAGTTTAATAGAAAAATAGAACATTATTTCTTTTAGTAGCTAAATAATATTCCAAAATTTAAAGCAATGTTTGTGCAAATTTTTCCAGGTTTTAGTACCACAAAAATTTGCATTAAGTAAAATACATCTGTACTTAGATAATATGCTAGATATTATTATATGTATGTTATTATATACAAATTATTGTGTACAATAATGTATAGCATGTATATATATTGTGATATAGGTCTATATTAACACATTAAACTATACTAAATACAATAAAGTTTTGCAGTGAAGCACTAGTCATGTTCATTTTAGCATGTAAGACAAAACATCTACGCATTGTTTAGTATATCCCCATAGTTTTACTGGGATAGTAATATTTTAAAACTAATTTTATCAAGTATTATAAAACTAATAATTCCTTTTGGTTGCATGAATGGAAAAATTATTTCCTGGTTACTTTCCCAAATAGAATTTTGGAATATCTTTTCAAATATTGTATCTTGATGAGCATATATTTGTTGGGGAGGAGGCACACATACACACACACAGAGACACACACACACACACACACACACACACAGAGACACACACACAGCGGGGGTGGGAGATTGAGATTACATATTTTGTATGTTTTTGGTTTGGGCAGAGAAACTCTTCTTTCCCTAGTTAAATCATTAAAGCATCAAAGTTCCTTCCCTCTTCTGTGCAAGAAAAGATCTGTTACACTTACATGAGGATGACTGGCCCTTTCCCCACTATTCTATATAAAGAATTAATTCTGGGTTTAATCCTAAGGCCAATTTGTCTTCCTCCATGAAGATATGTTTATTTTATTGTACTAATGTCTGTTTTAATGATGAACGATTCTTTGATATTCATTGAATTTTCCCCACACAATATTTGCCTGATTATCAAATATTTCATTACAATATATTCTTGTCTGCTCGCTCCAGTCATATAAAAATAATAAAAAGTCTAACATTCCTGTTCTTTATTTTATTTATAAACAACTTAAAATTTTGCAAATTACACTTACTCTTTCACCCTCAAATCTTATTCTTCTTCCTCCTCCTCCTCCTTTTTTTTTTTTTTTTTTTGTTTGTTTTGTTTTCATACAGGTTTTCTCTGTATAAAAGTCCTGCTGTCCTGGAACTTGCTTTGTATATCAGACTGGTCTCAAAGTTACAGAGATTTGCCTGCCTCTGCCTTCCAAGTACTGAGATTAAAGGTATGCACAATCACCTCCCTGCTCTTCCTTCTGCTTTTGATTGTGTCCCCGTGTCTGTAGTTCAGGCCAACTCCCAAACTTCCTCCGTTTCCCCTTTTATTATCTCACAGAGCCTGAAAGCCAGAGTCCTCGCCACCTCATGAAGGCCGTGAGTGGCCTCTAGACACATGAGGGTGCAGTTCTAGTCTCTGTTTGTGGTACCTGGTTCCTGTCTCAGCACTGCGTTTTGCTTTTCTGCTACTGAAAAACATTATGCGTTGCTTGACACACTGACCATTCCTGCTTCTACCTCTTTTACGACAAGCAATTACAGAACATGACAGGACAATCCTGCATTTACCTCTGTATGTTTAAGGTCGCTCCCTCTGAGGGATGTTTCCTAAATGTTGTGACTGAAACCACAGCTGTAAATTAAAATATTTCCCTGCAATCATTGCTTCCCTCTGCTCTGCCTTGTTGTGTTAAGTCTTCCTCTTTGTTGGCTAATACTGAAGAAGCCTAGCTTATAACATTCCCTTGTATCTTCCTTAATGCTCCATTGGTGACATCAAATTTACTGCAGAATGCTTCAAGAAGGACATATCTCTAGGTAACTATGCTGTGGGACAATGGTCTGTAACCTGTCACTTGTATTTTAAATAAACTCTGATTGGCCAATAGCGAAGCAGGAAGTATAGGCAGGGGACCAGACAGGAAGTATAGGCATGGCAACGGGAATTCTGGGAAGAAGGAAGTTTCTGTCTGCAGTCATCACCCAGACAGAGAGGAAGCCAGATACTGAGCAAAAGTGATACTAAGCCATGTGCCTAACACAGAAAAAAAAAATGGGCTAATATAAGATATAAGAATTACTTAATAAGAAGACTGAGCTAATAGGCCAATGAATTTATAATTACATAGATCTCTGTATGTTTCTTTGTTACTTAATGACTGTGGGAAATGGGCGGGACAGAAACTTCAAAAAACATAACTGCACATGGTTTCTCAATCCATCGTTCCTCAGGTGTTGCTTTCTGCATGTTCATCTGGGGTGCCCATCTGTTCAACCTCTTGCAGTTAAATGGGGCCTTTTCTGTCAAGTGTCATCCACCAAGAGTCTTGACTTCAGAGTCCTGCAGAACTCCAGACTGCCTGGCCTCCACAAATATTTTCTCTAAAGCTGGTTTTGAATGTGTTGACAGGTTTTAAAACAATTTGGATTCTTTGTTCAGATCAGATTTAGACAGCCATGTTGATGAGTCTCTGTGCTTTGTGGGTATAGTTTATGACACAGTCTCACAGGAAACCCCATGATCTTTTAGTCTTAACAATCTTCCAATAGGATCCCTGAACTTTAGGTGAAGGAGTTGAGTTTTAAATGTATCAGTTTATGCCTAAACTTCCATGTGACCTTGAAAAGAATGACACCAGTAAACATGCTAACATCAGTGAAAGAAAACTCACAGGCTTCAACCTTCAAGATATATGGGCAAATAAAGAAAGCTGAAAAAAGGAAAAATAGTCTACTCCAGGGATGAGCACACTAATTGGTTATCCTGTACTAAATGATAAGCCCTGAAATCATAGCTACAAATGACATTATACATACTGCAAGTTATATTTATGCATTTAGGAAATATATACACACATCACACACACACATATGTCTACGTGTGTGTGTGTGTATTATAATAATTAAAGAAAAAGAGACCAAATTTGAAATAGAGCAAGAGGAGGGGTACACAGAAGGGTTTGGAGGAAGGAAATGGAAGTGGAAATAATGCAATTATAATCTCAGAAAGAAAACAAAAACTAAACTTGTGTAATTTAGAAAAAAGTTAGTCCAAATTAATTTTATGACTATACTACCTGACATGAGATGAATATTTCATGCATTCTTATTTTCACACAGATATCAAATTTCCTATTTATATTAAATCACTGGGATGCTGATAAAATAGATTAGAGACTTCCTCTGAGTGACTTGGGAAAGAGATTGGATGGTGACTAACCGGTGAGTCATCTCAGACTCTTAGTCTTCAGCATCATGGTACTTCCCCACTTTTCCTATAAGAAAGCAATCAGATCTACACTCTCAGTCTCTTTGGTCCTCTCTTACGATGTTATGAATGTTATATACAGTGCCATCTATTAACAAGGTGCTTCTGTCCTGTTTGGAATACTCCAGACAGTATGTAGAGTGAGATCAAAGACCCGTAATGGAAGCCAAGTTCTTCCATAGAGTATGCAGAAAGACACACCCAATGTATCATGGGATAGGGCTGAGATAGAAAAGATTTAGGCAAAGATGAAAGAAATTAGTTAATGATTGATGGGATTTTGTTCACATATAAAGAAAAATAAAATTATGACACCTACAAGAAAATGGATACAACTAGAAATTATGTTAAATGAAACAAGTCAGATTTAGAAAAGTCATCACCATAAACTTTCTCTCATATACAGAAATTAGATGTGTGTGTGTGTGTGAGCATGTGTGAGTGTATCTGTGTTATGGATCTAGAAAGGGCATGAGATATTAAGAGATGTGTGAGGGAGAAAGAGAGAGAAATGGCATACAGGTAATATGGAAACTTTTGAAGGGATGCTGTTGCAAACAGGGAGGGAATACAGAAGAAGGGGGAAGTGGGTAGGGAAGGGCAGTGGAGGCGGAAACCTGATATGAACAATCCTTGAAAATGCCTGTTACTTTGTATGCTAATGTAAAAATAAATTATAATATACACTACTTAGCCTAAAGAATGGGAAAAGATCTTCACCAACCCCACATCAGACAGAGGTCTGATCGCCAAAATATATAAAGAGCTCAAGAAATTGGTCACCAAAAGCATAAATAATCCAATAAAAAATTGAGTACAGACTTAAACAGAGAACTCTCAACAGAGGAATCTAAAATGGCTGAAAGACACTTAAGGAAATGCTCAACATCCTTAGATGTTGAAAAATGCAAATCAAAACAACTCTGAGATTCCATTTTACACCTGTAAGAATGGCCAAGATAAAAAACACTGATGACAATTTATTCTGGAGAGGTTGCGGGGTAAAGAACACCCCTGCATTGCTGGTAGGAGTGCAAGCTGGTACAGCCCCTTTGGATGTCAGGATGGTGATTTCTCAGAAAATTAGGAAACAACCTTCCTCAAGACCCAGTGATACCACTTTTGGGATATACCCAAAGGAAGCTCAATTGTGCCACAAGGACATATGCTTAACTATGTTCATAGCAGCATTGTTTGTCATAGTCGGAACCTGGAAACAACCTAAATGCCCCTCAACCAAAGAATTGATAAGGAAAATGTGGTACATTTACACATGGAGTACTACACAGCAGAAAAAATAATGACATCTTGAATTTTTCAAGAAAATGGATGGAGCTAGAAAACATCATTTTGAGTGAGATAACCCAGACACAGAAAGACAATTATCACATGTACTCATTCATAGTGGTTTTTAAACATAAAGAAAAAAAGCCTACAAATCACAATCCCAGAGAACCTAGACAACAATGAGGAGGACCCTAAGAGAGACAAACATAGACCTAATCTACATGGGAAGTAGAAAAAGACAAGATGTCCTGAGTAAATTGGGAGCATGGAGACCTTGGGAGAGGGATTAAGGGGAGGGGATATTCAGGGAGGGAAGCAGAGAAAATGTAGAGCACAATAAAAATCAGTAAAATAAAAAAGAATACTACCTGATATTAACAAAAAGCAATGTGTTCATTATAATGAACATTAAAAATAACGGTATGAAAAGTTATCAGAACAAAAGAAAGCTAAAAATATGAGTCAATTTCCAATAAGATTTTTAGAGATAGCTGTAACCTAGCTACCAGACGGCACGGTTATAGGAATAATCACAATTTTATGAGCTTGTTGTTGAAACTTTAGGAGCTTCTTATTGCTCTAACGATGCTGAGATTTTAACAAACTGTTAATGATAGATGTGAAAATAAATTAATTTCAGAGAATTAAGGGGTTTATCCCTGTGGGTTGCAGCTTAATCCCAGAGTAGAGTAAAACTTTAAAACATCATTCAGTATTAAATTAATAATGCCTTTTTTTTTTCAGGAAAAGGAGTGATGGAAAGAATTTAATTTCTCTGAACTATGAAGTCTCTCTTTTCAATGGTACTTTGGTCCCTAGATGCTTGTTACATTGTGATTTATGATGTTCCTGTTGTTAATTACCAAAGTATTTAGCAGATATGGGCCTGGGGAAATACGTTTATCTTATGTCATGGCTCCCTGTTCCCAGGCTGTCCACCTCCTCAAGACCCCTGTTATTTTACCCACATAGATGCCTGGCCTTTTGTGGTTCTGCAGGATCCCGAGCTGATGCAGTCCATGTCCTCACTACTGCTCTGCAACTGATGTCAGCTGACCTGATCAACCCAGCTAAATTTATGTTGTCAAGCATCTCTTTTGGTCCTGCAGTACCAAGGAGTATATTGGAGTATAAGGAGGTGGTTCTGTAATTCTAAGGCATCCATACTCTTCAATATGAGATCAGAATGTGATGCAAAATATACTTTGCCCTTTAAATGATCATATCAGATTCAAAACAACAGTTTTATTATCTTAAATTATCCTTGCTAGATGAGATTTACAACTGAATTTCATTATTCTTCAGTAATCTGTGATAGGTATGAGAACTCATGCACACAAAAAGCCCCCTTGAAGTAAGACAAATATTTTATTTCCTATCTCTTCAAAATAATGAGGATTTTTTGTAAGACTGAGAATATTTACATTTCCCTTCACAGCAAAGAGATATGTGAGTCAGAGAATATATAAAATTTAAGTTTTCTCTACATTTTATTAGCTCATGAACAACAGAGTGCTTTTTGTGGTAGAATCCTTAGAACAATTTTAAGAAGCCAGAAGCCCCCATTCTTAGGTGCTAATGTGGATTCCCTTGTGTCCTTAGTCCATTTATTCTGATTTTGGAAGGACAATTGCTGAGCTTATTTGTAAATTATTGTTCATTAAGCAAACTCATATCATAACTATATTTTTAGAATTTAAAATTATTCTAACAACAAAGAAATTACAGCATGTTTTCCAATAAACATGAAAAACATATAACTTCTTAAACACATCTAACAATATTTTAACAAAAGAAGTAAAATTTGAAAGCAAGAGCTATAGCTCAGGAAGGAAATGCTTGCCAGAATACATAAGACCTTGAGTTTAATCCTTAGAATTCCAGACATTTATAAACTAAGCATAGAGAGCAGGACATTAATAAAAACATATAGTATGTTGAGGCAAATGATTGTTTTGAATTCAAGGTCAGCTTAAATACAAAGTGGCTATCATAACAAGACAGTTTCTCAAACAAACAAATAAACCACAGAAATTGAAAAAGATTGATAATAGACTACTGTTTAAAATCAAAAACTTATTCTTTAACAGATTTTAAGTCATAGAATTCTATTTAAAATTAAACTTTTTCCCACATTTATTGAGGTGATGAAGTCAGTATTGCAACAAATTCTTCATGGATTTGAATAATTTTATTATTTGAATGAGAAAATATATTGATTTTTTAGAGGGCAGAAGAAAACTAAAGTTTAATCTCATTTATTTAGATAGGAAAGTTCCTTGGCAGCTTGAGTAATATAAAGTAGTTTCATTCAAAAAATAACATGGAAATTTTATTTCTTTTGATATTAAAATACAAAGAAACAATCTTAGCTTCACTAATAAGAACTGAGATAAAATGTCTATGAGAGTGATATAGCAACATGACACAGAGAGAAGGAAAAAAATCTTGTCATCGAAAACACAAAAATATTGCTTTATCCTGTACTTGGATTTTCTGTCATTAAATATTTTCACATAACTGACACATATTGATCATGGGTTCAAAGTTTGGAAATGAGAAAAAGTACAGTTAACAAATTAAGCAATAGAAATGAAAATAATCATGTCACTTACCCAATACATTTATAAATAAGCTATGGTGAGCTATCAGAGAGCTCATGATATTTAAGTACAGAAAAATCCATATTCTATAACAGCTTAATATCTGCTGTAGTAGGATGACGATGACAGGGAGCTAAGGATTGAAAAAGTATATACAGAGCACCAGCAGAGGCCACAGACGTTTTGTAGGAGAGATAAGTGATTAGATTCATTCAGAATTGAGGTGCACTCAGTCAGAGGCAGCAGAGTATTGAAGCCAAGAAGATAGAGGACAGTATGTAGAAATGCTTGCCATATTCTCAAAGCAACAATTTTACTTACTGTGACAAGAGGAGCAAGATGTGTGAATGCCTCAGCTGTAAGTTTTCATGTGATATTAAGCATGTTTAATTTTACCCTGGATGCAGAGTTAGTCATTTAATCCTACAAGGAGCCACTTTGGTAGGAACATTAATAGAAAGTATATAATCAGGAGAAAGGAGATGTGCAGACATCTGTGTATAGTTGAATAGACAATGAAAATCTTAATTGAATGAAATTGGAATTAGAGAAAAAGGAAGACAAACTTGGGAAGCAAATTTGTACTTATACATAGAGAATTGCCTTTAATATTTAAACATTTGCCTATTAGAATCATCGTATATAAAATTGAAGTAATATATTATTATTTCCCTCAAATTTTCATCCATATAAAAATAATATCCCCAAATCAAATACAGAAAGTTCTCACAAATTATGCTGTCACCAATACTAATTATAGAATTAAGGTCATAAATGATTTAGATTATTTCATTATGATCTAAGTTCATATGTCTCCCTGAAAGTCATAGACATACTGATTTTTAATGACTTTGAGCAGTCATGGAATCATGAAAACTCTTATGTAGATTCTCTGCTTTAGACCTACAGTGACATTTTGTTGTGACCTCTTACATTCTTTACCTATATTTTCTGCCCAAAAATGCCTCTGCATAACTGATCCACATACATCATGTTAAAACTACCACAGATGAGGTAATAGAACCTAAAGTACTCCAGGGCCATATGAACATATGATTGGTGATTGATGGTCATATGTGAGGAATGACCCTGAGAAGTAGCATGACCATTGAAACCATAAAAGAAATGGATAAAAGGAGTGTGATACATAGTAGACCAGGGACAGTACTCATAAGTCCTGGATGGATTGTGGACTTCTATAGACATTCTGGAGTTCTTCAGAACAGTGAGGACTGACCAAGGTGATTTAATATTATAGAAAAGAGGATGCCAAATCAATGAGGACTTTATGTAAAAGAAATGAGTTGCAGAGGGGAACTTAGAGCTACTGCAATTCCAAAACAAATCATCTCATTAGGTCTTATGGTTTTTATCTTTATAATGCTTTCAAAGACTAGACTGTGTCTACTTTTGTTTTGATCATTTAAAATAATAACTCAAGAACAATGGCAATGGGTTTTTGATCCTACTGCACGAACTGGCTTTGTGGGAGCCTAGGCAGTTTGGATGCTCACCTTACTAGACCTGGATGGAGGTGGGTGGTCCTTGGACTTCCCACAGGGCAGGGAAACTTGATTGCTCTTTGGGCTAACGAGGGAGGGGGACTTATTTGGGGGAGGGGAGGGAAATGGGAGGCGGTGGCGGGGAAGAGTCAGAAATCTTTAATAAATAAATACAAATTAAAAAAAAAGAAACACAACTTCAAAAAAATTTTAGTTGGCCAAGAATTATTAAATTCTGAGATTGGTCAATAAGAAACAATAGATCATATTTTGAAGAGAAAAGTTCATATTCTCTTATCATAATTAAGTAGGGTCATGCTCATTCACATTTGGAAGTAAGGATATGAGTTAAACATCTTACTGAATTGACTCATTAACTTATTTAATAACCAATTTTATAATGCTAAATCAGTCTTAAATATCATAGAAATAAATATTTTTAATTAGTTATTTAACTATTTAATTTTGGCCTTGACTCAAGCTATTAAAAATGTTATTTGCCTGGTGAATGTATTTTGTATTGCCAGTGGTTGCTCATTACAGTGGGAGGGGGAAACAGTAATTACAGATCTTCTACTTGAACCACTGCTACACATTTGCAAAAAAAGATTTTCTAAAAATTTACTAGCTAGAGCAATAAGACAACTGAAGAAGATCAAGGCTATACAAACTGGAAAAGAAGAAGCCAAAGTGTCGCTATTTGCAGATAACAGCATAGAAAACATAAGTGACCCAAAAAGTTCCACTGGAGAACTTCTACACCTGATAGATATCCTCAGGAAAGTATCTGGATTAAGATTTAATCACAAAATCCAGTAGCCCTATGTACAAATGACAAATGGACTGAGAAATAAATCAGGGAATAGTACCTTTCACAATAGCCTCACATAACATAAAATATCTTGAGGTAACTCTAACTAAGCAAGTAAAATATATGTATGAATAAGTTTCAATTCTGTGAAAACTGAAATTGAAGAAGATATAAGAAGGGGAAAGGTCTCCCATGCTTATGGACCCAAAGTATAAACATAGTAAAAATGGCCACCCTATCAAAAGCAATCTACAGATTCAATACAATCCCTATCAAAATTCCAATATAATTCTTTACAGAACTTTAAAGAACATTTTTCAACTTCATATGGAAAACCAAAAATCCAGGATAGCTAAAACAATCCTGAACAATAAAAAAAAAAACTTCTGGAGGTTTCACAATTCCCTATTTCAAGTTACACTACAGAGCTGTAGTAATAAAAAAAACACATGGTATTGGCATAAAAACAGACACTTTTATCAATGATATTGAACTGAAGACCCAGAAATAAATCCACACACCTATGGACATTTTTTTGATAAAGAAGCCAGAATACACACTGGAAGAAAGATAGCATTTTTCACTATTAGATGGTGAGCATATTCCAGGATTGGCTCACCAGGTTTACATGAAGAGTTGTTGCATAGCAGTTTCTACAAGACTGAAACTTTCCATCTTGCAGATGTAGTAATGGGCAAGCAGGCCTGCTTTTCATCCCACCCAGCTCCCACACAGCTAGATTTACACCCAAAATAACAACACACTAATTGTATTCATTTAAACACTGCCTGGCCCATTATCTCTATCCTCTTACTGGCTAACCCTCACATCCTGATTAACCCATTTCTACTAATGTGTGTAGCACCACGAGGTGGTGGCCTACTGAGAAGATTCTAACCCACATCCATCTTGGGCCAGAGCTTCAGGGCGACTGCCTCACTGCCTTCTACCCAGCATCCTGTTCTGTTTATTCCACCTATCTAAATCCTGCCCTATCAAAAAGCCAAGGCACTTTCTTTATTAACCAATGAGAGTAACACATAGACAGATGACCCTCCTCCATCATGCAGAGAAATATCTTAAGAAAGGAGGTAAAATAACTCAAACTAGCTTCAGAAATTCCCTGAAACTAATTCACTAGGCCTCCTCTTACTACATCTTACTTAACTACATCTGACAGTCACTCTTATAGAAGCCAAGCTGCAAAATGCTGAGATTAGGCCACCTTCTTGGAAAAAGCAGAAACTAGCCAACTTGTCTGGAAATTATTTAGGCCATTTGAGACACCTAGAATGGACACTCTCGAACTTGTTGAGCTTCCTGAAGGCTATGCAGTATGCTCCCAGTTCCCAGCTTTGTGAGTTGTCACCAATACTGAGGTGGTCTTTAGTGATACAGCTGTCTTTGAGTCATTCTGCTTCTATAAAAAAAAAAAAAAACACCTCACCCACATTACTCTAAGTAACCCCAATATACCTCCAAATTGGACTTTGGTTGTCTCTCTTCTTTGGTCTGTTATGGTCTCCTTATCTAAGATGAATACGTGTGTTTATTGGGCCTCCCCAGGAGGAGTCTTGACATTCAACACTGATCCACACCACATAAATATTCAAATGCAGGTCAGAACCCCTACAGCACTTTGTTCCCAATCATATGTCCCTAGCAATCACTGTGAGAGTTTTCATTAGCACTTCAAGCCTCTCTACTGCCTTGTCTTTATCTGTGGTAAGCATAGAAATGCTCACTCACCAAGAGATGGTCATTCCTTACTTCTCAGAAGCTGGTGATATATTATGTCCTATAACAAAAGAGGACTAAGACTGCAGGTGGAGCCTGTCCTGGAACTAGCTGTTGTAGACCAGGCTGGTCTCGAACTCACAGAGATCCGCCTGCCTCTGCCTCCCGAGTGCTGGGATTAAAGGCGTGCGCCACCATCACCCGGCTCTGGACTTTAGTTCTTAACTTACATATAATGATGGTATGTAATTGTGGCATAGACCCTATATAATGACAAAAAAATCTTAGAAATGGAAGAGGGAGGTAAAAAAGATGACAGGGTTTTGCCAGAGAGGCAAAGAAGGTGAATTGCTTGAAGGTGAAGGTCACAATCAATTGAAATGGCAAGCCTCTAGAAATGAAAGGAGAGTAGAGTCTCTTCTGAAGCCTGAAAAAGGCTGCTGACATGTTAATATGTGAAACCCATTTTAGAGTTTTGAGCAACAACATGAACAGTAGGAAAATTTATTTTGTCTTTTAGAGTTGGATAATTTATGATTAGCCATAGTAAACTAATATAGCAATTCAAATATATCTTATTCCATGTGTATACTTAATAACTCAGTCTTTATTATTATGGTAATTTTATTTACTGAAGTCTATTTTTTCTTCATGTGTCATGAATTTTAGTCGAGGAGAAATGTACTGCTTACAGCCATAGTGTAACAATGACATGAATTTGACACATTTTAGTATTCAGTATAGTTATTGTGGACTTTGAGATAAATGAAATGTAGGCTCTGAAACAAGCTTTTAGTTTTACTATTTTAAATTTCCCAATTTATAGATGAAAAACTTGTAGCTTTTGTTGCTATAAGTTTTTTTTGGTTTGTTTGTTTTGTTTTGTTTTTCGAGACAGGGTTTCTCCGTAGCTTTTTGGTTCCTGTCCTGGAACTAGCTCTTGTAGTCCATGCTGGCCTCGAACTCACAGAGATCCGCCTGACTCTGCCTCCCGAGTGCTGGGATTAAAGGCATACGCCACCACCGCCCGGCTTGTTGCTATAAATTTTAGTGATGCAGTATGTTTAAATTTTTAGATTTAAAACTGTCATATGCCGTGCACCGTGCCTCCTGTCTGCCCTCTAAGTGCTAGAACCCAGTTTGCGAGCTTTGGGCAAGGGGCTGGATGTTGAGGAAACACACGCAGAGACACACCGACACACAGACCATCCAACACTGTTACCAAAAAGCCCCCTTTAATAGCACCATGGAGGCTTAAATACCCTGCAGTCAATGGCCAACAGGTGAAATTCCCATCCCCTTATCCTCTAAACTAGGCACAGCTTCTAGTAACTTCAATTAGAAGGCTCTAGACAGGGAAACAGCTGAAGGCCAGGACTTAATTAGTCCCAACATCTCTCCCCTAATTTTTTTTATAAAACAGAAGACCCTCCTGTCTTAGGTCATCTCAGAAGAGTAAACCCTTACCCGTCTTTGGGAGACCCTTCTCTGTCTTAGGCAGGCCCTCTTCTGTAGAAGTTGCCTGTCTATGGAGGAGTCTTCATTGTTGGTGCAGTATTAGTAACCAAACCTAGAGTACGTTCGAGTTACTGGCCAACAGACTCAGAAGGACTTGCTAAGTGACCATATGCTGCATTCTCATGGGTTGTCTGATCTTACACAGAACTCAGAGATGAATGCCCATGGCAACAGGCATTAAGATTGCCAGCAATAGGGTCCCAAGTTACCACTGGACCCAGTCTCCCATTTGGGCTATGGTATCCTACCAGCCCTTAGGCTAAAACAGTTACAATCTGGTGTGATAATTGTAACATTTCAAGGGCTATTCAAGTAACCATTAAATTGTTTCACCACATAAGAAGCATTAGCAATATTAACAGATGTCAAACAAATGGAATGATAAAAGTGTGAACAAGACATTTGTTGTACTAGCCATAAGTCCACCTGCTCCTACAATAGGGCAATCTCTTGATTTAAATTCAGAAGTCCAAATATAATGCGGACATTCTGTAATAACTTACATTGTTTTGGGCATTACTTGGACTACCATGACCAAGAACTCAAATAAAAGTTATTCATAATTAGTAATGAGATTTTGTGAAATAGTCTATGGTGTTTATGATTAAAGTTGTCAGTTCAAGCACCATAATAACTTCATTTTATGTATGCATATATGCATACCTACTTATATATGTGATTTAATATATATGATATATAATTTTATATGATTACTTAATACTTATCAAACATTGTTAGTGGTATTTTTCCTTCCACCTTCATCTACTTCTTTCTCCAAAATTAAAGCCACCCTCTCTAGTTTCAATGCACTTAGATGCTCAAGACAAACCAACTTGGAAGAAAACTGATGGTCCTTAATTTGTACCTTAGATGAGTGTGTTTTATATGCACAGCTCATTTTTATTGAAATGAAACTTAGAAAATAAAGGTTCTATTTGGTAAGGTGGATTAAGACTACTTTATAAAATTTGCAGAGACTGTTTCTGTCTCTATGGTAAACCCAACAAAGGGTATGAAAGGTTCATGTAAGAGTTGGAAATCAGAGGTTTCTTGTTAAAGCTGTCACTTTGTTGTATTTTCTCCATCCCAAACAAAAATTCAGAAGTGACTTTAATCAGATGAGCTGTATATTTTGATACTTGCTTCCTATAAAATCAAAGATAAATGAGACAATGCTTAAGTAATACCTGAGAAATATGCATATAACACGTTCACAAGCTAACTTAGGACAGTACAAAAAGAGAGAGCTTAAGATGTCCCACAGTGGGAGACAGCTAGAACAGACACTGCTCAGGGAAGTACAAGGGTAGCAATAAAATGAGGAATAAACATGAGAGACAGAAAAAATATGTGTACAGAGAAGGAACAGCAGAGAATGATATCTTGGAAAAATTCATATACCCACCACAGAGAGATTATAGAAGGAAGATTTAAACTGAATATCAAGAACCATTACCCCAAACAGGTAGGCTCAGCAAAGTGACATCAATAAAGAACTTCCAAACCAAGACATGACTATACAGAGTTTCTCTCTCTTTCTCTATACAACCTGACATGGTAAGAGTGAGGAACCACTGTCAGTTAGGTTGGTAGAATTACCAGTATAAAAGGACAGTTTCTATATAGTCAGCCCTTTTTTATGATGGACACACAGCAGGGCAGAGCTGGGGTTTGAACATTTGTGAATGGAGTTTGAAGATAGGAAAATCTAGAATCATAAATATTCATCTCACACTGATTTTATTACTAGAAATACCATTTGTATGTATATGGTATTATATGTATAACTAGCATGTCAGTATGCATAATATATGTTATGTATAAAAGCAATCCACATTTTCTAGACTACTGTAGGACTCTTTAAACCTGTCATCATGAATAAAAGGGATACAGATCAATGTCTGCATCATTATTTATTAATCAGTCAATCTGTATATATATATCATTTATATTCTACATATCATCTTTGTATCTTCCTGTATTTCTCACATCTATATTACCTATCACTTATCTACAATCTGTGTGTCTGTTTACAATTTCTCAATTTTATGTTTCCATTTATCTATTTGTTTGTTAATTGACTCTCTATGTCTGGTTTGTCTTCTTCCCTCTCCATCTAGGGCTAGTTATTCACTCTGTCTCCATAGATATCTTGTGTTACTATAAAACCATAGATTCTTTTGAAACTTTCTTTTATAGGACAATTATTTTGTTTTCCATATATAAATAACATAGATTCAAGAACTATATTTTAGAATCTAAGCTCAACTTTCAGCTCTTAGTGGCTTTAGTGGTAGAGTAAGGTTAGTTCTTACCCTATTATTTTTAGCATATTAAAAATCTTAATAAAGTGAAATTTACTTATTACTATTTGTATTCCCTTCTTAGGTTTTGAAAATAACCAAAGTAACTTGCAAAATATCTGATTAATATATCATTTAAACACTGAATAAACTCTATCCTTGAAAATTAATGTTTAAAATAAAGGTAACAGTGATTTATAATTATCAGAAGATAAAAGCAACAATTGTCATAAATGTCTATGTGTCATAGTAAAACCTGTAATCTCAGAATGTGGGAGTTTGAGGAAGAAGTTTAAGGCCTACCTCCGCTACATAGAGAGTTTGAGGCTTGCTTGGAACACTTGGGAGTATGAGTGTGTGGTGGGGGTCACAGACAGAGAGAAATGGAAACAGAGAAGTAGAAAGAGAAAAACATCAAGGTCAACTGCTATTTTGCCTCAGTTTAAAAGCTTTCTTGCATTATAATTTTACGTGAGTGTAGCACATTTTATTTTCAGATTGTATTACTTTAATTGCATTATTGTAGACAATTATTGAAATTCTAGTCATATACTTTTGGTTTTAAGAAGTATAGAGAAGATAAACTCATAAAATTGAGGACTTAAGAGCCTAGCCAAACTGCTTTGAAAAACTTCAGTGAGAGTTGGAAATTACATTGTCTGAGAATTATAGAATGCACAGACATTTGGCATGATATACAGAGATTAGGCCTGCCAGTAAGTAATGAAATAGTCAAGGAGAGAGCGGGGAAACAACTCAAAGGGCATTTTGATAAGGGCCAACCACAGAAATGTCAGGCTGTATTGAAGTGAATCTTAGTTACCTTGACAGAAGAGTTTTCAGGCGTCACTGTCATAATAAATAAGAAACAAGGAAGTGATTGAGCCATACTTTGATTTTCTAAAATGAATGGAGCTATGTTCCACATCAGAGAGTTTAATTGTTAAGGTTTGATGCCAGGGGAGAGGGACAGAATTAAAACTGACAGAGAAATATGCTCCTCATCTAGTGACAAGAAGTTCAAAATTAACATGATGAATTCTTTATCTTCAGAAGTGACCTGAAGCTTTTGCCCAGTTAAGAGTATCTCTGGGTTTTTCATTATCATTTATATGGTGATCATGTTGCAAAGTCTCATTTATGACCAAATCAGAGAGTAGGTCAGCATATATTTCAGCATCAGCTACATTGGAAGCATTCTTCAGGGCAGAACAGGCTCATTGTGAGTTCATGTTGCAAACTTTTCATTAATTCTAATATCTGGAAAAATATTTTAAGATTTCACAGTTCATAGTCTTGTAAAATATATCTCAAATGCTAAGTATCTTATTTGATGTAGTAAATTCAAAAAGTATGTATTATATGCAATCATAGAATATTGTCTCCTATACTCTATTGAAGAGTCAATGTTTGAAAGTGGTAAAATAAACTTTTCTGTTCCCACACCAGTGTTAAGGGCCTACTAAGAACTCACACATAAAATATAAATGAAATAATGAATGTATCAGTTATATAAATATTTTTTTCAAAATTAGTCTAAATTTTATTTCCTATGCATCCTTGATACTTCTCACTCACACAAAAGAATAACTCATAGGCAGTGTTAACAATTAAAAGTTGAAATTGTAACACAAAGCCTTAACATTTAATTTTTGTTCTAAAAGTCTCACTTTGTGGTTCAGCCTGGTCTGAACTACAATAATTTTCCAGCATATGTATCCTGAGTTCTGGGATTACAAATATGAACTACGACCCTGGATTTGAATTGCATAATTTTAAAGTTGTGAAAACCTTACACACAATTTAAATAAAAGTTTACTTTTGTCACAGTGAGATGGAGGAGGAACACTTTATAGTGCACATATTGCCACAGTGCAAAATGCTGGACAGGAGCTGCTGTCAACAGGACGCCTGTAACTGCTCATAGTTGATATTATCACTATGTTGTGATCAGCATGGGTTCAGACAGAAAGCAGAGCGTTCCTGTCTACTTCTTTTATTGACTTCTAGTTACTTATCTAGAATTTGTGTTACTGTGTATGATAATATGTCTCTTTTCTTTTGGGATTGTATTGAAATGAGAAACATGAACAGTCCATGTTTTGGGTAGTGTAACATTTTTAGAAGGTAATTACGGTGTGGTGGACTTGATTCAATTAGTAAATTGCTGCCACACAAACACAGTGTCCTCAGAATCCGTATAACAAAAAAGGACCCAAGTATATTTTTGCACTACTATTGCCTTAGTTTTAGGTACTGGGGAGGCAGAAACATGTGAATCTCCAGAGTTTGTTTGCCAGTAAGTGTAGTCCATTGGTAAAGTTTAAATTCAGTAATAGAACCTGACTTAAACAAACATCAAACAGACCAACTAGTAGTTGAGTACAGAGGAAGGTACATGCCACCAAACTGTGGATCCAAATTTATGTGCATGCATACACATGTTGTAAGGAGGCTGCTTGTCCATTTCCTGGCCACCCAGACTTCCGAATAATTACACAGAAACTATGTTATTTACATATATAGTTACATATGGGCCTTGGACCATTAGCTCTAGCTTCTTTTTGGTTAACTCTTACATCTTAATTTAACTCATCTCCATTAATCTGTGCATCACCACGAGGTCATGTCCTACCAGCAAAGTTTCAACACATCTGTCTCCAGCAATGGCTCTATGGCTTTTCCCTGACTCCGCCTTCTTCTTCCCAGCATTCAGTTTAGTTTTCCCCACCTAGCTTTGTTCTACCCTATGAGGCCAAGCCAGTTTTCTTTATTAATTAATGCTAATCACAGCATATAGAGTGTAATCCCACAATACACACATGTGCATGAGTGCACACACACACACACAAACACACACTGTAGTTGTTTTATTCAGGATATCTTATTAAAGATATTTAATGAATTTAAGAGATAATTGACTTTCACCAAATGTTTTTTGTTTTGTTTATTATTAATTCTGTATATTTTGCACATACTGATATCATCTTTCATGTTGCTGTAAAATTATAGAACTAAACTGGTACTGGGAAAAGTATACTCTGAGATAGAATTTATGATTTTGAAAGAAAATAATTTATTATTATATTCTATTATTTAATTCAAGAGATAGTTTTGGGGAACTAAATAAATGACAAAGGCTTTAAAGTTTAATTGTTTACTTTTAATGTTGTAGTTCATCTAGAATGTACTTTGCTTTACTAAGTTTAAAAAGACAAACACAACTATGTTTTCCAGAAGAAAGGAATAAATAATTTTACTTTAGTGATTGACAACTGATCTATTTTTTGCCTGTTGATTTCCAAGATTTTTTATGTGCACATGTTGCCATGTACATCCCAAGGAAAAGAATGGAATGTCAGATATCTGTATAAGGAATGTCACATGTACTGGACAGTCACAAGGTTGAGCTTAGAAAAACTATGTTATACTTGATTTCAAGTAGAATATTGATTGTGCTTCTATCCAAACAGTCAGCTAGTACGAACTCAGAGAAAGTAGTGATCCCTGGGAATATCCCAATAAATGGATTAAGAGAGTGGAAAAAATAAGAAGAATTATGAGACTTTTTTTTCAATCAGATTTCCCCCCCCCCCCTTGGACTCTAGACCTGGAAACCCTCTGTCCACCAGGCCTGAGAATCAAGAGGCAATTGATCTTCACTCTCCTTCCTGTTATACATTTCTGGTTCTCCAGGCTCAGTCCCAGCCCCATAGTAAACCATCTGTAGGAATGTGACTTTCCTTTCTTCTTCCATTCCATGCGATTTGTACAGATTCTTATGGTAGACTCAGTTTTTCTTTACCCACTGGACCCTCTTAGCCCTCTAACACCTTCTATCCCCTTTTTCTTAGGTTCCAATACATAGAAAAACATTCTACCTGGGACCTTCAGTAGCCACACCTGGTAGGTACTTAGAAGCTTTCCCTACCAGGCAATGCACCACTACCACACTCTCCTAAAATCAAGAGAAGGCAAAAGAAATTAAATAATGAAGCATTCACTAAACATAAATAAAACCAGTTATCAAAACATCTACAATTATAACTATCCAAAATTCAGATGCCTAGTCCTCAGCTTAAAGCACAGTCAATAATGTTCCAATTATATGTCTCCAGGAGATCCAAGGAACTCTACTATATAAGGCCCTGAGAAATATAATATAGCTAAAGTATAAAATAATGACTTCAAAATAGCTGTTATGAATATGTCCATAAAGAATATGAATAAATTCATCAATTAAATCTATGAAAACACAGTTGAATCAAATAAGAACAATTCAATACATGAAAGTAGATATGGAATTGCTTTAAAAAAAACTCAAACTGATATAGCACTAGAAATGGAAAATTTAGAAAGCTGAGTGGGAACTTCAAAGGTAAGCATCATGTAAGGAACAAAAGAGATGAGGAAACATAGAATTTCAAGCATTGTAACAAGATAGAAATAGATGCCTCAGTTAAAGAAGATGTTAAAATCTGGGGGGGGGGGGAAATCCAGGCAGAAAGCATCCAGGCCATCTAAAACAGTATAAAATACAAAATCTGTAAATAATAGTATTAGAGGAAGGAGAAGTAACAAAAATCAAAGGTATACAGAATATTTTCAAAAAAATCAAAGAAGGAAATTTCCCTAAGCTATACAAGCAGATGTTTATCAGTGCATATGAAGCTTACAGAACACTAAAAAGCCATGATCAGAGAATAAATTCCCCATGACACATAATAATCAGAACAATAAATGTACAGAAACAAATAAAAATGCTAAGAGCTTCAGTGGAAAAAGATCAAGTGAAATATAAAAGACGAGCTATTCGAGTAACACCTGACTTCTCAATGAAGACTCTAAAAGCCAGAAGGGCCTGGGTAGATATTGTACAAACTCTAAGTCATAGATGTGAAGTCAGACTACTATACCCAGCAAAACTTTCACGCAAAATTGAGGAGAAAGAAAACCATTCCACACACACACACACACAAAAAAAAAAAAATAAGAAGTATCATACCACAAATGTAGCTCAGGAGAAAATTCTGAGAAAAAAATTCAGTATAAAGAGATCAACCAAGAGATTATAATACTTAAGTTTAATATGAAGGGAGAGTTGACAGATTAGTTGATGGCGTTTGGGAATTGGGAGGTCCTAATGTATTCCAGGCTGGCCTTCAGTTTCTTATGTAGCAAAAGATGGTTCTGAACTCTTCCTCTTTCTGTCTTACTCCCCTCCAGAGATCTGCGAGTACATTGATGCATCACCAATCTTGATGTGGAGTGCATTTTTTATGATTTTATGTTTGATTTACATATCCTTTTGAAGTATGTTCTTATAGCAAGGAAAATAAATATATGGGACTACTGAAGGCAAATTAAATTTGCAACAGAATACTAAATGAATTATATAGCTTTATTCAATAAAGGCAGATCATTGTTGACTAATGACTTTTAAAATTTGTTTGGATGAACTTACATTGAGAAAGAGAAGAAATTAGTTTGCTTTTCCTGTTTTAAATCTGATTAACAGTAATATAAAATCCTCACAAAATCCTCAATAAGTAGCTTTATTCTTTAATTAGCTGTATTATTTTCAACTATAACTATTTTTCATTCTCACCAAACATATGCACTTTAAAGCTTCATATTCTTTAAAATGTTTCATTGAAAAAATGTCCTATAATAAATTATTTTGATATTGAATGTTCTCATTTTTCATTTTTTAATTATTTCAGTTCCATAGTTATTTGAAAAGAATGGAATAATTGCAACAGAAAAAAAATAGTTGTTTTAAAATTGTAAAGTGAGTACCAGGAATGTATCTTGTATGAGTTTTCACCAATACTGGTTTGAGCTGCATGATGCAGTTACTTTTAAGTGATCAATGCTCTTATAAGTAATCCTTCATCTATACTACTAACTGTAACCACAATAACCTCAGTATTTCATTAATCTATACGTAGGTGTAACAATTTCTTTGGTCTCTCCTCAGTGCCCTTTCTAGTGAATTGTCACTTACATATGTCTCCTTGGTAAAAGTCAGACAATTATACAATTCAATATTTTAGACTGCTATTTAAGAGCCTAGAAAATGCATAAGGCCCAAGTGTAAGAAAATACTACTTCTGATATTTCTAGTCCCTGACATCTTTATTAGTAGCAACAAAATCAAACCTTATATTATCTCAGACATTTTATTGAATTTTAATATCATTTCAATTCCACTTTATTTACAACTTTACCACAGGAGAATTTTAGTATATATTCTGCATATTCCTGTACACATGCATGCATTTTATCATCTAGTGGTGAAACATGAATTGATCATTTTTGACTCTTGATTTCAGGATAAACACTAAGAAACAGAAAAAATGTTAATTTTTTTACTTTTAATAAAACAAACTAAGACTGTGAACCTACAACATCTCAGATAATACCAAACAGAAATTAATGCAGAGATATATCTTCTAAAAGTATTTCTCAAATACTAGAATAGCCAGCTTCCAATGAATTATATTTCTTGGTGTCCATGTTTTTGCACAAGTGCTTTCCTTATTGAATCTGTAGTCAATGAAATTTAAAAGGTGATGCTGTTAATCACATGAGTAGGAGAAAAAGGAGCTGAAAATTTATCAGAACAGTCAGCTTAAACTTGAGCAAAACAATCAGATATTGAACTAGACATAATAAAATGCATTTATAATAAGTAGATTATAAAGGGATAAGTACAGACTATATATTTAGACATAATGTTATTTTAAATTATTTTCATCTGCTGAAATTCTATTTTTTCTTATCTTACTAATACATTTATATTTTTTAAGGTAATAGTTTATGCCAGCTTACTATCAGTGGTTGCTAATCTCAACTACTGACTATTGAGGATGGAATGGATGGAAGCCAATATCTCCACACGCCATTATTTACACTTGCAAATAGATGTCTATACTAATGACCTGGCAAATATATTAGCCTGGATTATCAGTTTTCCCCAATCTAATTACCCAAGTTCTTATCAAAGAAAAACTATCTCAAGATGGAACCAAAGGTGCAAAATGGGCAAGATGTTGAATAAAATGAAGTTTCATGAATTTAAGGAGAGTTTATGAGCCAGAAAATGTAGGCAGTCTCTAGAATCCAGAAGGACTCTAGCTGGCTTAACTCAGCCCCTTTTTTGTAAGGTGAAGAAATTTGGAATAACTATAATGAACTTGGAAAAGTATTTTATAGAGAGCTCCCAAGTAAGAATCCAGGTAACTATATCCTACTATTTTACAATCCCAAATATGGAAACCAGTTGGGTCTTCCAGATTTATGGCTTACAGATATGCATGATAAGATTTTAACTCTTCAGGTTTCTTCATGTGGAAATATGTAATAGCAGCAATAAAAAGTTAAGATTATTACCAATAAAATATACTTGATAAAATTTGAACATATTGCATTAAATTATTTAGTATATACTTTGGAGTTTGTTGTGTCTATAGATTAAAGTTTGGTGAAATCTGGCCGGTAACAGGTTTGATGTGGGCCATGGGATTGATTTCAAGTGGTTTTTATGGGAATTGTCTGGTAGCCTATGTCTTCCTCCATTTACTGACTGGCAGTTCTGATGGCTAACCCTAGACAGTGGTAAGAAAGCAAAAGTCTAAGTTAAGAAGTTAGCTAGAATAAAGCACTTCTGATTCAGTCCCTTCCAGAAATAAGCTACCTCTCATACCATATGATTCCTGGAACATAAAACCAAGGTTTTTCCAAGTCCCTGAGGTGCTGTGCAGAAAATCACATACAAAAAGTTGTCTGATGACCTTGAGTAGCTTATCTCAGCATCCATATACTGAAAAGTGTCACCTGAAAAATATTTGCTGGAGAATAGATGTTATTAAAATAACTACTCAATAAATTTCAAAGTAAAACAATAAAAGCCCATGTGTATTCAAGCAGGACATAAAGACTATAATTATTGTGATAATGGCAAAGCGAAAACTCCAATGCAAATATCTTGATTGCTCTTGCTCATACAACAGACTAATATTAACTGTCCAATATTACTTTCCCAGGAAACTGCGAGAGAGTTTTGCTAAACAGATGTGTGGCCCACTTTTTCTTGAAACTGACTTGCTCACAGAAAATAATCCATCACATTGTATGTGAAACAAGAGAATTATCCTTTTCATTTGACAGCTGGAGAAATTAAGTCAATAGAATATCAGTGGAGACAGATTTGAACAGATATCTGACAACTGGCAAAGTATGGGACAAATTGATTCTACTAATATTAAAGCAAAATTAATAAAGAAAATGCTATTGACTAATTCTTTGTATTAATCTTGCTAGTAAAAATTGGTTATGGAATCCAGAATAGCATTGATTCTTTACATATAAATTTAGTGATTTGCTGTTTATTTAACACAATAAAATGACTACACAAATTTTATGTTATCATATATAAATAATAACAATTAGCACAGTGAAGAATAAGTAAGCATTGGTTATAGAACACAGATGAGTGTGGTATTAGACGCTCTAAGGGCTTAAATGAGAAAAATGATATATATGCAAAAATAGCTTGAATGCAATATAGCATCTTAAGGATGTTCGCCAAACTGAAGCATAAATAGTCAGAAAGAGGGTCTCTTGTCTTATGAAACATAAAAAGTGCTTACAGATGCCTGGAAACGTTGCAATGGAAGTCTGTCTTGTTCTTGAACAATTTAAAGAAATTAGACTTGAAAAAAGATTGAGCAGAAAAGATAATGTAAGCCAAATACTGAAAATACACGCCACACCATTAAAAGTAGTTTAGTGAATTAGAAAGTAGTAGGGTGTCCTTCTCCATATCTGTTGGGTTTTTTTTTTTTTTTGGTTGATGAATAAATCCGTTTTGTCCAATGCCTTACAGAATAAAGCCAGGTGGGAAATCTGAAGAGAGAGAGAGAAAGAGAGAGAGAGAGAGAGAAAGAGAGAGAGAGAGAGAGAGAGAGAGAGAGAGAGAGAGAGAGAGAGAGAGAGAGAGAGAGAGAACAGTCAAAGAGATGCCAGGTGGTTGAGGAAGAAGAAAGATACTGCTGGAACCTTATTGGTAGACCACAGCCTCAGATTAATTGAACCTCAATTAATCATTAAGGCACCTGGCCTCTGTTCCTCTTTCTGCACATGTGATTCTAAAGTCTGAAGTTTTTCCTTTAAAGATAACACTTCATCCTTGGACATTATTTGGGTAGCATGCAGAGTGCCATCCTGGAGTGATACTCTATCTGCTAACCTATCATAACTTTTTAAACAAACTTTGATTGTCAAATTAAGCAGTATGAATTCTTTCAGATAAATTTTCAGTATCCTTTGACATGAATTCAATTTTGTTTGTCAAATTAATGTTACCCTTTTCAATAATACTATTTTTTTCAGGTAACTTTTGATTTTTGATGGTATTAAACCTGTCAGCTAGCTGTTCATTATTAATCTGTAAAGACTGTATCATTTTTAAAAGTGCCTCATTCTTGGCAATGTTATCAAACAATTTTCTTAAGGATATACTATTAAGAAAAAAACTGAGTCCCAATAACCAAACAATGGATGCATTACCATAACCATATAAGCCTTGCAGAATTCAATTAAGAGCAAAAAAAGTTACTAAAAGTTTCAGTGTTAATGTAGTTTGCCATTATGTAACTTTCAAGTTTACTAATTTATTACTGTTATGAAAGCCGGTAAATTGTTTTAAGTGTAATAATCTTTATTGTCCAGCAGGTGTTGTGGTTGCAGAGTCGCAACTAGCAGCGATACAACAAGTAGCAACATGAAAGATACTGAGTGGCTTTAGTTTCCTGCCTTGGTACTGGTTAAATACTGAGAAATTGCTTTGCTTGACAAATCAAAAACAGTTAAATCAATTCTATATGCGGTGCAAGAAGCCCAGAACTCAGGAGCCGGGAGTACAAACTTGAAGCTGCACAAGTCACCATGCATCAAGGAACATGGCAGTGGGGGCAGGGTGTGGGCATGCACTTGGAAATATTCAAGTTGCTGCGTGCAGTTAGCTTCGTAGGTAAAAGCAAGTCAAGCGGGTGGGAATGGGAGACTTTCTGGGCTGTGGACCGTTTAGGACCTTAAGTCGATTCATCTGGTAGGTGTGAGCTGGGATCCACGTGGGTTGCCAGATGAAGAAGGATGCTTAAAATAAATCCCACACTAGCTCAGAATTGAGTATAATAGACAGTTGTTTATTTAGGGGTAGACTCACAAATAACAATCCTCTCTGGAATAGGGAACAACAACCGAATCCTACAGCTAAGAAAGAGTCCGGACACTCGCTTTACATATAGATAGTATAAGAGGCCATGCCCAATAGGTGGATAACTTTAAAGGCTACTGGAGTTAGGAATTTCTACAGCAGATTACTGACTGAACTCATATTCTATGTTACTTGTTCATAATGCTGTGATTGTCTTCGTGAAGAACATTCAAGCAACTCATTCTTTTCAGTGCAGGAACCATCGGGCTTCAGGATGTGTGACGTGTTTAGGGTCACTTGTGATAAAGCACCAATAGGATAACCTCTAAGGGTATGTGGTTATGGTTATGGTTCTTTGGTTATATTGGATGTGGCTTTGACTTCGGTGATTTTGATGTTATCTTCTAAGAATCCAATTCTAGAGAAAATACGGTATTCTTGTGATCACAAGGAAACTATGAAGAACAAAATGTCTTTAATCTGAAATCCTCAGCTATTGAACTCACTCCAACATGGATGGAAATCTGTACTATTTCTGTAATTTAATCACTACTATGAAGGTTCCTATACTACCAAGACCATCGTTCAAAGAATGTGTGTGAACTGACATAAGTCAGCTTCCCTGAAGGTCACAGAATTCTATAGGCAGAATACCTACATGTACATATCTATACACTCATGTGTATAAGACCAAAGCTTCACTTAAGCATCCCTATCAATCTATATCACCTTCTATGTATCTATATTTCAATCATTTCTCTGTGGCTGTCTGCAATGTGTATTAGTCACAGTGTGGCTTGAATGACTTCCACAAGCATGTACATTTAGTCCCTACATAGTAGAGCAGTTTAGGAAGCATTAACAGGTATGGTGGCCTTGGTGGATGTGTGCCATTGAAAATGGGTTTTGAATTTCAAAAACCTGTGTCATTCCAGTTGGCTGTCTTTCTCTGCCTCATGGTTGTTATCTCAACTCCCAGTGTGCAAGCTCTCAACTACTATTCCAGTGCCCTACTTGCCTGTGCACTGCTCTATTTACTGCTATATTAGTCATGGACTAACTATCTGAAACTATAAGCAAGACCCCAATAAACTCTTTCTTTTATAAATTGCCTTGTTGTAGTATCTTTTCACAGAAATAAAAAACTAAAACAGGTACTCTGTGTCTGGTTGTTCTCTACTCTCTCTCATACACACAGGCATCCTTTTAACTTTAAATAAAATTTATTGTAAATTTAATGAAGGACATTGAATATTTATTACATATTTGCACATATTATTTAGAGCCTTGTTTCAAAAAGTAAGTCACTGAACATGTCCTATTTTGTTGTGTTCTTTTTCATATAAGTTATTTAACAATATGGAAACTTTTATTTCATTTCAATGGACACTCTAGAAGGTCAAGGAAAGGAACACAGAAATAGGGTGTCACTTGCTTTCTCCATTTTTTTTTCAATTGTCATCAGATTATGGTGGTCCTTGGTAACCTATTTGCTTTTTTTTAATTGTTGTTGCTTTTGGTACCTGTGCTCCAACACCTATGTAGCACCAGCTTAGTGATCATGCACCATCCCCATGTTTTCCTTGAACTCCCATCATAACTGCCAACACCTCTCTGTTAAACTCTCTCTGACCACTACTCTGTTGAGACCCCCAATGCTGTAGGAGGCTTTCAAAGGTCCCTTTGTGGAATCCAAGCTCTTCCAAGTGCATCCTCCAAATTCAGTAAGTTGATGTCTGTGAATGATGATGCTTTTAAGTTATGTTGGAGGCAATAAATTCTTGTTGAAAATAAAAAGCACTTTGAATATTGAAAAATGGTTATTTATAACTGCATTTCTGAATTTGTTTTTATGCCTTGATTACTACATTTTCAATACAACTTTTCCAGCCATTCATCCTCAAGATCTAGATTTACATACAGAAAGTTTCTGTTTTTGCTATCTAGGTTCTCTTATTTGCTACCTTAAGACGTTCTAGTTATTTTAGTGAGAGTATAGAGTTTAATGTCTCAGGTCACTGTGATCCTTGCAGGGCTGTCTATCGATGCAGTGTGGTGGAAACACTCTTGGCTTGAGAACAAAGGAAATTATGTGGGTATCTGAAGTGATCCAGAGCAGGAAAAGGGAATTATTTGTTCGTTGGTCCCTCTTAAAGTTTGTAGGAAGAGTATTGGCTGACAATCTGCTGAAAGTCTAGAAATAACAGATGGGCTTTTTGTGAACTTTGTTTTCTGTTTCTGTTTTAGGTATATAAGTAACTACTAGTTACATTAGTGTTAATATACAGAAGCTTGTACTACAGCTACTAGGGCCATTACTTCGGAGCTGTGAAGTTTTGCTCCTTTGTAAATAAAAGTTTTTAAATAAATTAAGTAAATAAACATTTTTATGTTTATTTTTATGAAATTCTTTACTTTGTATTCAGAGCACTTGTGATAATTCTTTGGTATTACCAAACAGAACCAAAGGAGTTTGTCATATCTGAATAAAACTAAATGTTACTGAAACCATGAGACAATACTATTAAAGCTAACATGATGGGGGACTGTCTTAAATTTTATCAATTGCTCATGTATGAAATCCACTTTGTACCATAGAGATACTGGTGGCAGATTGGAGTGGATGGGGGACTGGGTGAGGGATAGGTAAGGGGGAAACCAAAGAAGGTGAAGGAAGGGGAACCATGGTTTGTTAAATGAAAAAAAATTCAGACAAAACAAGTTAGGGAAAAAAGATGCTGTTCTTTTCATCTTCTTTTTATTCACTTCTGGTCTTCTTGCTAAAGAATGTTGTTGCCAATATGTAGGGTAGACTATTTGATTTAATCTGATCTAGATAGTCTTTCAAAGTCATGCTCAGTCTCCAAAGTTTTTCTACATCTTGTAAATGTGAAAACCAGAAGAAAGCATTGAATTAAGTAATGTAAGTAGTAAGTGCTTTATGGATATAATCATATCAAGCAAAATGTGTACATTTAATTATAAGTTAAATAGAGATAAATTACAATTAAAAATCACTATATTATTTAAACTTCATCAATGATATTTTGCAGAAATGAAATGAGTCATATGAAATGGATAATGATTTGCTACCTGCTAGTTCTCTATGAATATGTAATATGATGCGAAATCTGGGACAATATGATACAGTTCTCCTGTTTCTTTTTTTTTAATTTTTAAATTGGTTTAATTTGGACTTTACAGAAACCTGATTGAAATATGTTAAGTCCAGTAATAATTTCTACAAAAATGTACATACAATGCCAGAATTCCTTAAAAGTAACTAGTATCACATTTTTGTTTTGCATAAAACATGCATTAATATCAACTGCCACATGTTGGCCTAAGCCATCTCTATGAGAAGAGACAGGCCAAGTCAGTAAGAAACTAGTTGTGAACAGGTACAAAAAGAGGTTTTCTGGTTAAGTGGAGAGCCTTTCCTAGACAAGCCCTTAGCACTGGGCGTCTGAACTGCTGCTGCTTACTAATACTGCTGCGGAGCCATGGTTCTGACTTGCCACAGGCAGACAGCAATTTTTTGGTAGTAAAATGGACATCTGGGAAGATACAAATTTTGAGGACATGATGGAACATGGAAAGTGCAACTCTCAAGTTCAAAATATCCTCAAACTTAGAAGATGCCCAGGCTGTAGGCACCTGAGGTTTTTAACTGAGCCCTCTCTAGGAGGCTAGCTCAGTGCACACAGGCATTGTCTGCAGCCAGGAACCTTCCAGCTCTGCACAACAAGCTTCACAGAACCTGTCACAAGGGGCCTGCAGACTACAGCACAGGGACCACGCCATTTCCTGAGGCCTTATTTGTAGGCCCCTTCATCTTGTCCAGGAATTAGCGAGCATTCATGCATACAATTGCTGCACACACACACAAAAAAAATCCATACTACTATGTGACCCAAAATGCCTTTAATGTACCTCACAGTGTGCTATGGAAGACCTTGTTCCTCTGCGAGGAGGGGGGGGGGAGGGGGGACTTAGGGCTTTACAGATCAAAAGATGTCTTCCACATAGAAAAGATTTCACAGCACCTGAAAGACTTCGCACAAACACAGAGTTTTATACAACGATCTATGTGAGGATTTTTAGACTTCACTCAGGAGGGAAGTAGCTGTGCACACTGTTTCCATACAAAAACTCGACATGTGTGCAGCTGAGGGCTTTGTCTGGAATCTTCTTCAGTCTCTTTTCCAGGACAGTGTCACTGCCCCACTCACCAACACTAAGGTCAGTCAGTATCTTCGCCTTCAGCACAGATTCAATGAGAAAAATAACTTAACACAGAACAGTATCAAAATAGGTCCATTTTTTAATACATGCTTCTGCATATCCCTGATAATGTAAGAAAGCAGAGGACTCGGTAAAGCACCCACAAGTCACGGGGTGGGATCTGGTCATTTTAGGCAGCAGCAAAGGGACTCAGATAAGGGTGGATTCCCTGTAAGCCCTCCAGCATTCCAGTAATAACGATGATGTCTGAGCCAAAAGAACGCTGGTGAAAAATTCCTCAGCGACATTCAGAACAAAGGCTTGCTTCCTCAGTCTCACCACGAGTAAACCTCCCTGCCTACAGCAGACAGGCACCACAAGCCAGTCAGTTTGTGAAGAAGGATGTTGCTACCTATTGGCCCCTGAACTGGCGCAGCAGGCTGTGTACCTGCCAAGATTGTATGAAAATGTATGGAGAACTAGATGTCCTGTTCCTGACAGATGAGTGTGATACACTTTTGGCTTATGAGAACAAAGGCAAGAGTGAGCAGGCCACCGAGAGACGGGACCCTTTAATGGACACCCTGAGCAGCATGAACAGAGTGCAGCAAGTGGAGCTCATCAGTGAATACAATGTCTTGAAGACTGAACTTAAAGACTATCTGAAGAGATTTGCTGATGAAGGCACGGTTGTTAAGAGAGAGGACATCAACAGTTCTTTGAAGAATTTCAGTCTAAAAAGAGGAGGAGAGTGGACGGGCTGCACTATTACTGCAGCTAGAGGAAGTACGTGCTTCCTCACTCAGATCCGTGGAAATGCCCCTGCTCCGGAGTAGAGACCTGTGTCACACTTGATCCCCTTCCCATCTTCCTGTGGCCTCAAGCTCCCTTCTCCTTAACAGTAGCCACAGTGTCTCAACAAGCATCCTCGCAGCTAAACGCACCTCATTCCACAGACTTCAGCCTTCCTATCCGGGATACCCAGGGTTTTTGCTTATGTTTTAAGAAGTTTGATTTGATCTTGGGAAAGCAAATTGGTTTCTTTTTTAGCAATTTTTCTATGACTCCCAAATATGTGTCAACAGAGCTGTTGCCTTCTGGGTCCTCTCTCTCTTGCAGGTTCTCTTCCTGTTAGCCTGAACTTGCTTGGGGAACCATCCCCTCTGCCCCCATGATCACGGTGCCTTGGGTCCCAGCTTCCTCAAGCCTGTTCTGCTTCCTGAGATTTGGTTGGGGCTTGAAGGGGTTTGAGAACTTTCTCTGGATCCTGTTTCTTTTGTTTGTTTGGTTTTAAATTGCTTCGAAGCTTTCACTTGTACCTTTCCATACACACTTTTCTCACTGATAATACATTGTTTATCTTACTTTGTCTCCATTTTTTCTCTATAGCTTGTTACATTTAAAGAAGTATGACTTGGAGATTTTTGTCATTTTAATCACGATCTCAATTACAGTTGCTGAAATTGAACGTCAGTGATTAGGTCCAAGACAGGCATCAAAATGATCCCAAGGATATAATCACAACTAAAACTAAAATGTTCGTTTTTGAAGCTCACAATGATCTGTGATAATAAATAGTCTCAGATCTTATCTTGATAAATATTTGCATGTATCATTACAATTGCCTCTTTCTAACCAACATTCACTGCTTCCATAAGAATTTATTCTTTGTTCAGAAGGAGACTGCCCTCTCTGCAAAACTTATATCTTATCACTAAAAATATGGTTCTTCATTTTCACACAAATACCTATTTGTTTTATACAGCATTCATAGTGGATTTATTTATTCATTCTGTGTGTTCAAGTATACATTGTTTATGCACACAGCATAAGTTATATATAGCTAGCAGTGGGCAATCCATATGCAATTTTCAGCATCAAAAGACATGGTTAGATCCATGGATTTTTTTTTGTATCAGATTTCCTTAGAGTAGATAAATAAGATGCAAACATTTAGCACTATTAACATAAAAAAGCAAATTTCAGCTTTGCATCATAGTGATACAGCTGTTCCTCTATGTAGATCTAGAAAAACCCATTATGAACTGAAAATGTCTTCAATCTAAAATGCATTAATCACCTCTAACTGGCAGAGAATCGTGGCTCAACCGCACAACTCAGTGCATATATGCTATAGTTGTTTACCTGTGCTTGAGTGGCTGAGTTTTTCATGGCTGACATTATAGAAAAGGTAGACTGTGGTAATATAACATATATATGTATATATAATATATATGTATGTATTATATATACATATTATATGTGTATATATGTATATATTATATATGTATATATAATATATACATTCACATTATATGTATATATTATATATGTATTATATATGTATATATTATATATATATACATTCATAGAAGAAGATTCAGGGTGACCACACACCCAGTTCTACCTCATAAAATGGAATAAATGTCTTCTTCTCCTTTTTTTTCTTCTTCTTTTTTTTGGTTTTTGTTTTTTTTTTTTTTTTTTTTTTTTTTTTTTTTTTTTTTTTTTTTTTTTTTTTTTTTTTTCAAGAATAGCTTTGAATCCTGTCCTGGAACTAGTTGTTGTAGACCAGTCTGGCCTCGAACTCACATGAAAAGAAATGGGGTTTGATTTCATCTAATATCTTACAATCATGACATCTTCATTTTGGGAGACTTAATGACTGAGTATTTAGTTTTTTTTATGTTTTGCAGGTGAGTTTTTGTTACTGGAGAGAATATTGTTCTTTAGCAAATTTTCATATTTTTCTGTATAATAACTTTACTGCAATGTTCTTAACATTGTCTATTATGATCATGCCTCAGTTTGATCCAGACAATACTGAATTTTATCTTACCGAGATGGACAATTATTAAAAAATATCAATTATATTCTCAACAGTAGACAAGGTGGAAACATTTTTTTTTCTTTCCAGAGTCAAAACCATGGTTTTGTCAAATTCATTTATACATAATTGGTAGGAATTCCTGACAAACACACTAATATGTTTGCTATTAAAAAAAAACACCAGAACTCTAAACTATTAAATACATTTAGTCACATATCTTGATAAATTAACAGTAAAATTGAATTGACCAATGTATCATATGAAATCTTTAAAAGTGTCATATAAGCATTCTAATTAAGAAAACTAGAGACTGGGAATGCTTTATATCTTTATAATTATCATTCTAGTTGTCTTACTAGAGATAATCATTTTTAAAAAGGAAATAATGATATTTCAAGGTAATATGCTAAGGCTATAGGCAGCTACTAGATTGCAAACAAAGTCTTAAATAATTCAAAAGGATGTACCTGTGATTATGTTAAACTAAAAATGTATTAATAAAACAGACCTATTATTTGATAAATTCTATTCTATGTGTAAAAAGTCATATGCAGCACCACAATTGCTAGGTTTTTTATATCCCTCTAGTCTTTCATAAAGATTATATGAATCAGCAGCACATTGAACCATCAATGAAACAAATATTTGAGTTCTTTAACTCAAGTGATATAGCTTGAACAACAGACAAAATCTGTTTTCAGAGCCCATTAAATTCTCAGAACCTTCAATTTTAGCCCAGAAGGAGTCAGAAGATAAGATGTGACAACTGACAAACTGAGCATCATGTCATGAAATTTTTCCTTTGCTACTTAATTGTCTAGTATCTTGAAGGCTTTCACGTTTTAGACTTTACTTACAGATGTTTATCTCTGAAGGAAAGCAGTTATAGAAAAGAACAACAGCTCTGTGAGTCCCAGATAAAGTCCATGAAATTGGAGAAAGTTTTGATATACCCCTAATAATAAAAATTACCTTTCCAATTAAGTGAAAATTGTGCTACAGTTCTGATCCATCATTTGAAAAGAGTGTGTGTATGCAACAATATCATAGTTTCACGTGATCATGGGATTCTAATTCTGGAAGGGAACTTTAAAATGAACTGTTGTAAGTCCTCCATTTTGAAAATGAGGAAGCATGCATTATGGTTTAATTAATTAGAAAGCATTTTTCTAGTTTTATTACAAGATAATAATAAACAAAACTGATCCTTAGAAAGGAAAATTGTGACTAAATAGACTTGTAAAGGTCTGTACTGGAGAATGAAGATAAAGCTCAGTCAGTCCTTTCAATAATAGGTATGTCACTTACTAGCACAGGGTTTTCATAGTATAGAAAGTCTTAATTGTGTAGGGTCCAAATACAGATTATCAGCTATATTTATGTATATTAGTGTATATTAGGACTTAACTCTTAAATTTTTAAAGTAATAATGTTATTCGTTCACTTGAGGAAATGAACTGAAAATGAAAGAGAGAAATATTGAACATTAAGTTCCTATAATTGAGGAATACTTTGCACTTCTTATTTCATGATTAATTTACTGATTTTCTGTATTTTTGGAGGAAATAAGGCTTTTCTATTTTTAGAATTTAAAGGGGCCATTAAAAGGCATGAAGTCACTGTGGGTTTTCAGAATTCTAGTTAAGCAGAAAAGCCTTGAGGTCAACTTCTAATATATAAGTGACATATTATCTGAAAACATCGGCTCAGATTTTACCAGCAAGTGGAGTTGTTGATCCAGAATACCTTTATAGAATTCCAAAACTTTATACTTTTCAAAGTTAGAGCTGAGCTGATAAATATGTCGAAGTTGAATTGAAATATACCGGATTTAGCCTATGGTAAACCCTTCTTTCTCTAGCTTACATTCACGAAACTCATTTCCATCCCCGATACCTACCACAATACTCTCGATGTTGTTTCTTTTGTGTTGGCCAAAAGAAAAAGTCACTCTCAGTTCACTGATATGAGCCAAAGTCTTCAGGCATCCATGGAAGTCACAAGTTTGACTGATAAAATCATCATTGAGATAATTATAATCTAGAAAATTTAAGAGTGGATTGCTAATTGTTGGTCAAATTGTGTAGAATTAAATAATACTGTCAGAATTATGTTGAAGAAGTTGGCACAGAAAAATAAAGCCATAAGATACAAAGAGAAGCAAGATTGTCAAGAGAGCAAGAGGGTTTTCAATTTTTGAGACACAATTTCCCATATTTTAAGAATTCAGGTTCAGATAGTTGAAAAGTGGGAAATACATTTTTATAATTCATTTTATCCATCTCACTGTTTTCCTTGATTGCTTGCCAAATTTGTCTTGACTTCCAATGCTAACAAAAGTGAACAGTAGTAGTCTGTGCTCTAAATTAAGATATGGTCAATGAAGCCGGGCGATGGTGGCGCACGCCTTTAATCCCAGCACTCGGGAGGCAGAGGCAGGTGGATCTCTGTGAGTTCGAGACCAGCCTGGTCTACAGAGCTAGTTCCAGGTCAGGCTCCAAAAGCCGCAGAGAAACCCTGTCTCGAAAAACCAAAAAAAAAAAAAAAAAAAAATATGGTCCATGAGCAGTTCAAGTATACTTGAAACAAAGCCATCCAAATTAGAGACATAAATTGTCTTACCATGAGTTTTTTCTAGATGCCTTTGATGTTATACAATTTTAATAAGAATTATTATTCTGAACTTACAAAATTATTTTTCATAGATAGCTGCAGTTTATAATATATTTTATTAACAACATATTTCCACAAACAAGAGTTTATGTTGTGCATTGAAGCTATAGAATTCTGAGTTGGTATTGGGATCAAATATACTATAGCAATAAAATATTTGGGGATTTGCAATACAACAAATGAAGATTTTGCAGTAGATATAAAAAACTTTTATATATCTTTTATATATCTCTTTAAGAACAACGTATTCTCAGCATTAGATAATTATGCTATAACTAAATCCATCAAGATCAATCGTCAGTAAAGAAAAAAGTTTATTCTATTATCTTTATACTTCCATGCCTAGCAGGCTTATGATTTCATATTACTATGAAGTTGATAGAGCTCTTAATTTTTAGGAAGGTTTACTATATTTTAAGAAATATGACACATAAAATTTTTGCATTTTTAACATAGGAATATATCTTTTTACCTCGTAGTTTGTCATCCAGTGAAATAATTATCCTATATTTTGAGGATCAGTGTGCCTTAAGAAAATGGCATATGTTTGGGTTCATATCATGACAATCAATGCATGAGTTACTAGTTTCATGAATAGTCTGAGGAAACTAAGTCTGGGCTGGCTGATATCTATTCCTTGGTTGGGCACATGATCAGAAGGTGAAAAGTGTCTTCTTGAACATATAACTACTCTGTTTTTACTTTATAAACAAAAGTATTATTTTTAAATTTAAGAAGAAAAATAAATAAATATAAGTTTTCTAGGAAATACATTAAAACCAAATTTAAAAAATATTTTTATAAACTCTTTTGGTTACTCGTACAAGAAGGAAATGACAGAAAATAGGATCAACACAACTTTAACGTTGGAAGTTGTCAAGTATCAATGAAAAACTCAAAGATGTAGTTAGCCCCTTGCTTTGAAAGACAAAGAAGCAAGCCATTCATGAACACTGATGACTATGGGCTGGCAGTACCAAGTAAACTCTACTCTCTGCTAGTAGTGAGACCACGAGGCTTGACTACATTTGGAATTCTGATCAGTGTTCTTTTACTTTCTTTGTGTGGGGGGGGGCACATGGATAGTCATACTTATCATGTTCATTTCCTTAGCTATGAGTTTTATATTCAGTCTTGGGAAATGGATTCCTGAATCTTACTGTTCTGTACTTCATTTGCTTACTTTATTGTGGGTTAGGATCTAGACTTTATTGTGGTATATGGAAATAAAACCTGAACACAAGTGATGTGACTTGGAGTTTATAATACATATCAGATGGAGAAAATAACCTTTGCTACACAGGAACTTGAACTTCCTCTTCCTTGGCTACCTTAGATATAAAGTGGGTATAATAATAGCATTTACTTTATAAATGATCATGTGAGAGCAAAACACTGTTAAACATCTTGGTGTTCACAATTAAACACTGACTCTGACTAATGTTGATCTTTCTGTACCTTAGAAACTGTACATTACTCAAAGTGTGAATATCTGATAAAGGGTGGTTGGCGATAGAGAGACAGCCTGTGTTAGTTGATTTCTTATCACTGTAAACTCAGACCTGACAGAAACAACAAGAATGACTTCTTTTGTTTCATGTTTTCTGAAGGATCTAGTTTATAAAAGAGAAGTAAAGGTGTTGTGTCTCTACATGTGATTGTAGGAGCATGGCATAGACAGATAGCAGAAAAAGAACAATCTGGAATCCTGATCTTATATTTTATTGTTTTATTAAGCATTCTTTTCTGAATGGAATGCTCATTTGTTGATTTATTTTCAGGTTTATATTTAATGTTGCTTCAAATAAAATACTTTCTTTAACTATTACTTCATACCATCTTTACTCCTAAAGACACATTCCAGGTATCCTCCCTGATATCTCTTAGGGTTGGCTTGGTGAAGTTTCTGTTGTTGTCCTTTGAGAAAAACCTCAGTACATTTACATGTGTGTGTGTGTGTGTGTGTGTGTTCAGATGTGCACTTGTGCCTATATAAATATCAGTGCTTCCGGGTATTTGCATTTCTGCATGTGTGTGTGTGTGTTTGTGTATTTATATGTGCACACATGCCCATGTATACATTAGTGCATCAGAGCATTTGTATCTCTGGGTGTGTTCATGCGCACATTTGTCTACGTATACGTGAAGTCATCAGGTGTCTTCCTCAAACATCTCTTCCTTATTTTTGAGACAGGTACTTCACTGTATCTAAACCTCAACAATTGACTAGGTGACCTGATCAACGGGATCTATGGACCTTTTCATCATTGACTTCTCAGTGTTAGCGTTCTAACCAATCAAGGGTGCATGCTGTGCAGGACTGTTTCATGGGTTCTGGGGATTTGTTGTGGTTTGAAAGAAATTGGCCAGCAAACAGAGTGGCTCTATTAGGAGGCATAGCCTTGTTGGAGTAGGTGTGTATTGTGGAGGTGGGCTTTGGGTCTCATAAATGCCCAAGCCATTTATTTTACAGGTAGTAAAATAAATCGCTACCTGTTGCCTGCAAGATGTAGAACTCTCAGCTCTTTCTCCAGCTCTATTTTGATCTGCATGCCGACATGGTTTCACAATGGTAATGGATTTAATTGTAAGTCATTTTATTAAATGTTTTATTTTAAAAGTTGCCATGGTCATCGTGTCTCTTCACAGCATTAGAAACCCTTACTAAAACAGGATCCAAACGCAGAACCTCAAGCTTGTGTCAAGCATTTACCCCTAAGTCATCTCCGTAGGTCAAATCAATTATTCCACCATTATATGTAAGTAGACTGAAAAACTTCCCCAGGGAACTAGAATCATATTTTCTCGTTATCAATGTCTGTTGTATTCTAAGCATGTAAAACACTACTAATTAGTGCATGCTTCTTTGAAATTGAACCCATGTTAAGATTACACAAACTGTATGGTTGTCAAGAGAGCTTGCAGGTCTCCACATACAACAAAAGTTACATTGATGAATGCAGACTTGCTTTTGAAGAAATCAGTGATGAGAACCAGCAAGAGACTGTGACCAAGAGTAAAGCAGGCGATCTGTGTTTTTCCCATAAAATATCTTTAATCTATGATGGAAATTCAGATTTTTCCACAAAATTATGACAGTTTTATTCATCATCTATATATTTTTATTCAGGGAGCTTCAAAATTTCAGGAATCTTGGTTCATGTTTTTTTCTTCAATGTTAGTTATAATATAAAATAAGTTGGCCTCACAATGATAATATCAATTATTCTACATTCTTATTTAGATAATTATGTATGCTAATCATATTAAGAACTAAAAACTATGAGAATAATATACACAAAGGCTAACCTCTATGCTTTTTTAACTAGGCATTAAGCTGTAGATAAAGGTAATAAGAATACTTAAAGGTATATTTGACAATGCAATTAGATAAAAAGGGAATTTCAATTATTTTAAAGAAGATAAAGGGTTCTTTTTTGTGACTGCTTAAGCTAGACATCAAAAGGCAAAAAAGATGAATGACTTTTGAGAATTGGTACTTTAAGTAACTATCTAAAAGAATAAGTGACAACCAAGCTTTGGATAATATAGGGAATTTATTATTGGTGAAATTTTCTGCACACATGCTTTCATAACAAATCAAGAAGAAAAGCTATACATGGTTATTCATAACAACATTTGTTTATATTATAAATTATAAATATGACCTCAACTCAAGCCAACTATTAGGATATTTGAAAGATTCTGTTTTTCTAGATCAACTAAATAGTTTTGCTATATATATTATATATAGCGGCTGCCATTACAAGATGGCATTTGGCCTCGGCCTCGCTTGATACCATAATAAAGGTTGCAGTTCTTCCACTAGAAAACAGGATGAGTTGTTGTGATCTAGCTGCCCACACTTCCCCTGACAGGCAGGGGAACTTCCTTGTGGTCTGTAATTGACAGGGATGTTCCCCTGCTTTCTTTCCGGCGGGTATTTAAAGTATCAAAGTAGCAAAGGTTGCTAGGCAGACTCCCTATATAAGCAGCTACAGCTCAGAGCTCGGGGCCCCTTGCTTTCTGCTCTCCCTTCAACCAAGAGGCTCCAATAAAGCGTGATTTGAGAAGAATCCTCGTTTGGTGGCTGTTCCTTCCTGCTGGTCAGGGAGTTCGCCGCAAATAATTTATAGTCATATTTCATAAAATGACTGTACCTATTAAGATAATATGATCGTAATTGCATTTTTAAATGTTTTGACTTATTAAAGTTGACATTATAGCTCAGTTTTCCTAAGATAACTCAATAATGCAACGTGCCTGTAAACATGTCATGGTTAAAGTTTTTGGCAGCTTGGTACAAACCGGGATTATCTGGGTATATGCAATCTTAGTTGAGAAAAATGTCTCCATCAGTTTGGCCTACATGTGAACATGTAGGTCAATGTATTGATTAATGACTGATGTTAGAAGGGCCCAGTCCACTGTGAATGTACAACCACAGGAGGCATCATCCTAGTTATATAAGAAAATTTAACTGATTAAGCCAGTAAGCAGCATTCCTTCATGATATCTACTTCAATTTCTGCCTCTGGGTTCCTTTTTTGCCTCCCTTCAGTAAAGGACTGTGATTGGGACATATGAACCAAATAAACCCCTCATCCTTAAATTGCTATTTGTCATTTATCATAGCAGCAGAAAGCACTAGGATACTACATAAACTGAAAATCATCAAGGTGAATATCAGGATCATTTACTTGTTTTACTTTTTTTTCTACATCCTCGTTTGGAATCAATCTAAATTGCTTCTATGACATGTTTGGCTCTGTGAATTGGATTTGTTCCATTTATAGTTAGTTTGTTTATTCATCTATTAAACACCCATGGAGTGTCTTGAGTTCTGTGGTGGTTATTTTTTATTGTCTATCTGATGGTATTAAGGAACATTTAATGAGCATACTTTCTGGTGTGTCTGTAAACCTAATGAAAAGATTAGATGGAGATGAAAGAAGACATTCTATGAATGTTAGTGGCTCCAGCCTCAGGGTCTAGGTTCTTGTGCTAAGTGGATAGGAGAAGGAGGAAGCCAGACAGTTATTAGCGTTTTCTTTGATCATCTGTTTCTTGATTTTCAAGGTGACTCCCAACAATGAGCTATACACATGGTTACACTTTCCAATCATCATTGAACCATGTCCTCTTAAACCAAAAGCAAAATAAGTATTTCTTGCCTTAAGTTGTTTTAAGTAGGAATTTTATCACTAAGATGAAAAAATAGTATGCAATATAAGTGATGCTTGGATTTGTGACGCTTCAGAGAGACTATGACTTTCTTGGTCACCATCATGTTTAAGTCCAAGGCAATTTAGACTGATAGAGGAGCCAACTGTGTTGATGTGCTCAATGCTGAGGGTTGAGTTAACAGCCAACGTGTTCTCACTTACACAGAATCTTATAATATTATAAATAAATCATCACAATACCTAACTTCTCATGTTACTTCTAGTGCACAGTCCCCATTCAAAAATGACCTCAACATGCACTACTTTGACTCCCATATGTATCAAAAGAAAACCAGTACTTCTGGGAGAAATCAGCTGAAATTTTAAAAGCTGAAAGCCAAATGCAATTTAGTTTACCAATTTAACTCCACTGCCTTTAATATCTGTCTTAACACTCTTTATGATGTGCTATGCACTAGCAGTGTATGAGAAAGTAATTTTTCGCCTTTCTGGTACCAAATTTCTCATTTGTTAGGCAACTGTGTGGGAAGACTATTAGCTAATATAACATTTATTCATCAACAAAACAGAAGTATAAAGAAAGTGTTTTCCTGTTAGCCAAAATAATTGTCTTAGACAACAAGCTGTCTTCTCCATTATTTTTAGGTAAATTTTAGACTGGATCTCACACAAACTAATTTAAAATTTCTTGACTCCAGTAGTATCTCAGAGAAGATGAAGACAAAGAAGAACAAAAGAATAAATGTGTATGTGTGTATGTATGTTATAATATATACATGTTTAATAATATATATTAAATAAAAAATTATGTATAAAGGTGTAACACCATTTTGAAATGTGGCCATGATGAGAGTTCAAGTAATTGAGGATTCAGTTTGACTCAGATAGAAAACCACCTGGTATTCCTGCATGCATACCTATGTAATCATGTAGAAGAGACATTGAAGAAACAAGAGAAATGTCTGCTTCAACACAGCTGTTTTATCATAATCTCATCAGTTAGCAATCAAGGAATAATCTGGCCTTTGAGAGTTAAAGGGCATATATCCTCAATCTACAAGTAGTTTATGTAATTCATTTGAAATTTTGTAAATGGCATAGACTTCAGATATCTTTCTCAGTCTGCCTGTAAAATGGTAGTGCAAGGTGAGGGAAAACAAGTTACACTAAGAAATACCATCTTTTTGGTTATGTTCCTAGATTGATCCCCAGTATTTGCAGTAGATTCTGGTACGTCTGTTCTTTCTTTGAAAAAACTTCTAAGGCTGGAGACATCATTCCATTACTAAAAGTAGTTATACCATAATCCTGAAGACGAGAATTTGAATCTGCAGAATGCACATAAAAGCTGAACACCTAATGTTATGTTTGTCATCCCAGTAGTCTTAGGGTGATATGGGACACAGAAAAAAAATAATCTTCAGAGACTCATTAGCCAGATAGTCTGATATATTCATCAAAAATAAAAAAAAAAAACAACCAAAAACAGTAGAGATACTAACTATAACAGAATGGAAGACAAGATCTGACCATGAAAGTTGCCTTTGGACTGCCACATACACATAGTCTATGTTAAAGCCTTCCTTTGTTTAAACAGAAAAAGGGAAATAGTGTGGGAGGCCTTTCTGACTATGTGTTACTTTTATTTGTTAATGAATAAAGAACTGGCTTGGGCTATATCATGGAAGGAGGAAGGAAGAGTCAGAGAGACACCATGGAGTTGCCAGAGTCAGACATGCCAAATTTTGTCAGTAAGCCACTGCCACATGGTGATACACAGATTTATAGAAATGGGTTAAATTAATTTGTAAGAATTAGCCAATAAAAAAAATCTAGAGATAATGGGCCAAGCAGTGATATATGGTTTCTGTGTGATCATTTTTGGTCTAAGCTATCTGGGTAGCCGGGATAAACAAACAGTCCCTCCTCCTACATAAATGCATACTTATATCCATATACATACACACATTAGTAAACAAAAACTCAAAATATGAATGAATTTTATGGCCAAACACTGAAACTTTCTATACCAAAATAACCATGTAGTCTTAAACATCTTAATAAAATAAGTACTATAAATTCCTAAATGGAAGAATTACAATGGTGTGTTAAGAATTACATATCCCACAATCCCAGAGAACTTAGACAACAATTAAGACACTAAGAGAGACTTAGATCTAATCTACATGGGAAGTAGGAAGTATAAAAAGACAAGATCTCCTGAGTAAATTGGGAGCATGGGGATTTGGGGGAGGGTTAGAGGAGGGAGAAAAGAGGCAGGAAGGGGAGCAGAGAAAATGTAGAGCTCAATAAAAATCAATTAAAAAAAAAGAGTCACATATCCTGAAAGAGAAATACATTCTGAGAATATAATGAGAATAGAGAATAACAAAATAAATGAGTTTAAAAACAATATTCATGGTAAAGGAGGTGAACAAGTGCTTTGTTCTGAAACCACAGAGAGAAAATAATCCTTAGATGAAAGGAAAGAGAAATTACCAACAAACAAACAAAACATAAAACAAGTTCATTATTTATATCATTGGCTGGAAAGATATATTAATGTAAGAAGAATTTGAATTATACCAATCCAAGAATTCAAATGAAAACTAAAATTAGTTCCATACAGAAATAGCTCAAGGGAGTATGATGGTAGCCTATAAGGAATGCAAACTTAGATACTTTACTAGTGCCACACGAAGTTCAGCAATGACATGCTAGTATGCTGTGTTGCAGAATGCCAGTGTGTTGATTAATTTGACTTGGAAAACCCATTAGCTTCTACAAATAAGGAGGTACACCGTGCATTAAAGATGGGATATAAGAAGATTGAAATTGGCCGCATTTCTCTGTAATGGGGGGATCTGTTTTTAGAATGTACTGTAAATAAAAAAGCTTCCCCTCCTCTAATTCCTCCAATGTAATTCCACCCCAATCTGCCAAAGACGCAGAATTTAAATCTCCTTACATCTGCAGCCAATAAAAGCACTAGCTATGTATTTATAAATAGAAAGCTACAGGTGAAAATCAAAGGGAATGGAGATATTTATCAGCAATAGTATAGTAGGAAGCTAGAAGCTTGTACAGATGACTTATAGGAAAGCACCCTTAATTCTACTCTGGTCAAATTACAGCTTTGGGGCTAGTATCAATACAATAATAATCACCAAAAGTGATAAGAACCCTGAAGTAGTCAGGGGCCAGTCTATTGTGTCTATACTCAAATCAGTCAAGCTCACAATAAAATGCATCATAAACTATCAGAAGAGAGATGATTAGGGGATCCAAGTGGTCCTTGATGAAAAGAACTCGATAGACCTATGATGCTCTGCTACCTTGCATATGTACTGACCCAATAGAAATACTAACTATTGTTAGATTTGTTCATGGTTCAATAGTTACTTTGTTAAGTAACTCATTTTAACTTGCTTTTGTATTTGTTTTGTTTGAAACATAACCTTGGTCTAATCTAAAGATCATAGAAATCTGCTTGTGTCTGCCTCCCAGGTGTTGATATTAAAGGTGTATGCCACCAGATATTGCTTTCGTTGCTTTTAACTCTCAACTTGACAAATTCTAGGGTTTTTTGAAAAGGAACTTGAAACAAAGCATTCCCAGGTTCAGAGTGGCCTGGGAGTATGTCTGTGGGGACTGTCTTAATTATTAGTTGAATATTAAGTATTAATATCAGGTAGCAATATTCCCTGGCCAAGTAGTCCTGGACTGTGAGCCAACAAGTAGCATTCACTAAGTCAAGATTGCTGTTCTGAGAGAGCTTAATACTAATACAACACAATAGGCAGAAAGGCTGGAGTTCAGTATGTTCTAATTACTGCTATTGTCAAATTTTCACAATGGCTTCAACATATCTGCAAATCCCATGTCAAACTTAGGGACCAGGTCTTTACCTTTACCTTATGTTACCCAATGCCTTTGTCCTGACAATGAGCATGTGGGAAGATCAGGGAATCTCCACCAACATTCAGTGCTACTGATAACCCTTTCAATGTAGAAGGAAACCTTAAAATTTGGAATTCTCTCTGGTTTCTTTCTTTTTATTTTCATATGTTTATTATATATTCATGTATGTATGTGTATTTGTGTGTGTGTACAGATATCAGATGTCTGTCTAGATCAATGTGCACTTTGCTTGTAGAGACAGGACTTCTCAATTGAACACGGGCCTTTTCACCTGTTGCTAATCTAACTATTCAGCTAACTATTTTGCTTGTCCAAGAATCGTGCTTCTCTGCCTCCCTAGTGCTGGGATTACAGATGCTCACCAGAGATCATCAGATTTTGTGTAGATTCTGAAATCTTGGACTTCTGATCACATACTGGAATGGCAAGTATTTTACCCACTGAGCTATATCTGCAGCCCCACGAGCCACTTTTGGTGTTAGTTTGCCTCCCATCTTTTTAAAAAATAGTTTAAATTTTTTCATAGAATATATTCTGATTATGGTTCTCCATGGTAGTTTGAATGTAATTGGCCTTCATAAGCCTCATCAGCCTAACAGTGGCACTGTTAGGAGGTGTGGCTTTGTTAGAGTAGGTATGTATGTGTTGGAGGAAGTGCATTACTGTGGGGTGGGCTTTGAGATCTCAAGTATGCTCAAGCTATTCTGAGCATCTCAGTTCACTTCCAGCTGCTGATGGTATCAAGATGTAGCTTATTTTCCACCCCTTGTGTTGCCATGGTGAGTGGCTCAGCTTATTATTGCTTTAAGGCTTCTGTGGGGGAGGAGTTTTTAGAATAGAAGAAGAAGCATGGACAAGTTAAAAGTATAATAGGATTATTAGAGTAGAAACAGAACAATAAACTTTACATCATTATTAGCCTGGCTTTTGTATTCTAGTCTGTCTCTATTCTTTAAAAAGATAACTTGAACTCTGGTACATATTGAAAACAAAAAAATACTGAAAAATCAAAATGTTCAAAGCACAGTTTCTAGCGCCAAAAGATTAACATTCTACTAGAGAAGGCAGAAAGACAAGAAAATCAATTCTTGTACAGTGTAGAAATGACAGTGTTAAGAGAAAAAATGAGATATAATTGATGACTTTGCATTAAAATTAATGCTGTTGACATTATAGAAAATTTATCTAAGCATTCATTGCTTCTGAAAACCAGGACATGTGCAGAAACCCTGTTTTCTTTTTCACTATGCTGCACTTACACGTACCAAAGCTCTGTTGCCAAATTTCCATCTAAAAACTTGCTTCCTTGTTTATACATGTTTGTATGTATTGTATGTATGTATTTAAGTACCATGATAAGCCTTCTCCTCTCATATGGCTAAATAAAATTTTGTAGTTTGGGTCACAGTGGAATCTATTTTCCTTAAATGAAACACTAAGGCAGTGTGTCCCAATTAAAGATTGGTTTCTGTTTCATAGGTTCTTTCCAGTTTTTTCTATATCTAACAATGTGTGATTCCAGTTATTAATATGGCTTCAATAATTAAAAAACACAAGTGGCTATGCACTACCAAGACAGTGTTCAATCTTCAGAGAATCCTGCCAACAAGCAGTTTAAAAATATTTGAAAAACAAGTTTCAATACTTCTACTTTTAGTCATTGTTATGTACTGTATCTTGTTTCCAACACAGTTCATCTAGTGAGATTGGTCTTAAGTGTATGTCTTCCTGCATCCAGTCTTCTGGAAGTGCCTCTGACCACAGAGCATGAGGCAATCCATACCCTCTTAACCAAGGCTCAGCTGTATGTCTGGCTTGTTTCTCTTCTAGACAGCATGTGCTTGGCATCACATTTTCATTCAGGTTCCAGAAGTACTTCATTCTCAACACAGGACTTTTTCCCTTCTGTCTCCATGTTGATTCTCTCATGCTGTGTGAATGTGTCCACATGAAATTACTTTTTTTTCAATCATTTACAATATGCTCATTTTGAGTATATCTCTGAAGCATCTGCCATTATGTCTCTGCCTTCCGTGTTATAGAAATAAATGTTACATATTTCAGTCACAGTTCTAAAGATTTCATCTAACCAAACAGTTTTTTCTGTCCCTCTTTGAATAAATGTCAACATTTTTCATTCTTTGTCTCTATTCCCTGTATACACAACATTCTCCTCATGAATAAGTTCAATGTATTGATATCAGCAGTCTTTTGTGTCATTTGTCTTAGGCTGATTCAGCATTTTCATTTTATTAGCAATTCTGTTATTTTGTAAGCAAGTCATTAATGTAAATGACTTAAAAGTTTACATTAGCAGGACTTGTTTTCTTCAGTAAGTTTCTTCAAAGTCTCCAAGCTTCAATATTCAGAGGAATTAATGTAAGTTAAAGTTAGAAATATCAGACTGGGAGACACTTTGATCAGTAAAGTGCTTTCCTTCAAACATGGGGACTTGGATCTGAGCTCAAGCCCCAGGATCTATGTTTAAGAAAAAGCTGATGGTGGTGGTGGTGTGTTCATAATCCTCAACACTGAGAAACAGAGCTAAGTAGATTCCTGATAGCCACCCAGCATAGCATACTTGGTAATTTCTAGACCTGTAGACCAGTTATATAATCTGTTTGAAAAATAAGAATCATAGCCAAGGGTTTCCTCTGGACTTCAACCTGTCTCCCCAACAAGTACATGTATCACTACATACACAAAGACAGACAGACAGACATATACATACATGTACTAAATAACATCATAAAAACAAATGAGTAATCATTTTCATGTATAGCTACACATTCCTTTTATTATTTCACTTAGAATGTAGGCTTATAACAAATCCTTCAGGCCAATGTAACATTTCTGTTGATGAGCAAATGCCCTTTGGATCAGGATGAACTACATCCCTCATGGTTGTTACTGAAAACTCTTTGCACATAAATCCAGTTCCAAAATGCCACCACTAGGCAAGCCTTCTGTTATCTCTAAACTGTGCTTAAAAATCTGGATGAGAGAATGCTGACTATTGACTAAAAATACATAATTAAAGTTCTCAGCAAATAGAAAATCTAATTTAAGGAAACTGCTGTCATTTTTCTCTAGAAATCATCCTCCTGATTTAACAAGTAATTCCTTTCTGCTCTCATAAAAGTAAATATTATTGGACTGACTTACATGATTTAACATTGAATAAATAATTATTACACACACCTAAATTGGAAGGAAGCTGTTGTTCTAGATTGTATTTATTTAGTTGCTATGGGTTAGGAAAAATGAGAAATTTTATGTGTCTAGGAAGTATTGACAAATTCTGTGGTTTGATACTCCTCCTCCAACTGCTTTTGGTTTTGTGGGGTCTTGACATCTGTTGTAGGAACACTGCCAATAGGTCGTATTTAATATATTCATGTGAAGGCAGACGTTAAAAAGAAATATCACATTAGCTCAGAATTGAGTACAGTAAAGGGTTATTGATTTAGAGGTAGACTCACAGATCACAGTCCTCTGAATGAATGGAAAAACAGGAAACAAATCCAGCAGCATAAGAGAGAGAGCACATGTTAATCAGCATTTATAGAACGAGGTCACACCCAAGCGGGCTGGTATACTTAAAGGCTATTGGCTGAAGAAGTTCCTACAGCACCTCCCCTTTTGTTTAAATTGCAGAGTTCTAAGCCTAATGCAAAATGATACAGCATAAGAACAAATATCAAGTATAAAAATAAGAATACAAGCAGCATAAGCAATATCAAGTAAGAAACATATGACAAATGTTTCAATAATTATCCTATCCTAGGGTGTCTAAGTCTTGTATTATAAATAACTTGGCCAAGTCATCTAGTCTTCAACCCAATCAAAGACCTGAGAAGGGAATTAATATTACTTGAATAAGCAGGAAGTATATTCAAACAGCTTCTAAAAGGTGCAACAAATGACAGAGACAACTGGCTAGCTGGGCAATCACCCAAAGTCTCATTTGCAACATTGGAGCAACCAACTTTGGCTAAGGCCTAGAGTATCTGACAGACCAGGAAATTTTTCAAAACTGTCTTACCCTGTCTCGGCAAGATTTGACAGTCTTTTTCTTGTGTCTTGCTTGTCCTGTCTGGACATCATGTATTTTGTCAGAGGTTGATGCATGGGCAGTTCCTTGCCCAAAGGCCAGTTTTACCTAGAAGAAAACAAACTCCAAGTAGAGTACCTTCAGTGCTCAACATTCTCTTAGGAGTAGATCTGTGATGCCAGGAGCAATCGTGTCTCATCTCAACAGAACTCTAAGTTATTTAAATGCCCTATTCCACAGTTCTTTGAAGTGGTTGACGATTACCTATCTATGCAAAATATAATCTCTATGTATCTGAAGAACCTGATTAGTCTAACTATGACAAATATGGATGACTATTGACCTATAATTCTTAATACCTATATAACTTAAAGACTAAGACTTCATATTATTACACTACACAATGTTTAAACAACTGTGCAACAAATGAGGACACTGACCTCAAAATGTAAACAATGTATAACTATCTTGATCAGAGTTCAAAATGCATACTGCAATATAATAAGCATATACTAAATTGTATCAATAAACAAAATGTCTTAAGAAGAGGTAAAAAGCATGCATGCCTATAATAGGATAAAAATAACTTTGCCTAGGTGTACAAATATTGTAGACAAACATAGGAACATATTCAATATAATCTGAATTTGTATCAACATACAATATACTATACCAATGTAAATTGATATAAATAATAGCTCACAAGTTTTCACTCTATTACTCACTAGTATAATTAGTGTAAGGTCACACTAATTTATCCATTATTCCATTCAATTTCTCTCTTCTTTTCAAAGATTATTCCTGAGCCTAGAAAATTTCCACACCAATCTTTAACCATATAATAATTATAATCAGCCCCTAACTGATGTCCCTAACCCTGAAGACAAACTTTGTTGGGAGAGGGATGTCATCTTCTAAAATTACTTCCAACTCTCATGAGGGTGATGTTCTTTTTATGGGATCCCATGAAAGTAAAATAATAATAAGTTCCAAGATTACTGTCTGGTATATTTGCAAATAGTTTCTAAGTATTTGGTAGGATTTTTCTGAGGATCCTATTTTAAATTCTGATCAGAACATTGTAAAAAGTTGCACCATTTCAGCTAACCAGGTTGGAAAAATCTTGAGTAGCTGGCACCCAAAACGGGTCTTATAGTAGTGCTATCAGCATCATAGAGTCATATCACCCAGGTGGAGTTGTTGTTGTGGGGCCCCATCTTTTTCTTGGACACTTCAAAGACTAATGCAAGAAAATTCATTGTTCATTGTAGAAAAGTTAAACATTATTTAACTTTTAATTATCTAAAAGTTAAACATTATTGAATATAGACATATATTCAATGAAAGGTATTCTAGAGACATAAATAAATATGAAGAAACTAAAATTTCTCATAACTTTTTTTCCTTTTGCTGTCCCATACCAAATGGCTCCTTCCATGAGACAGAAACTCTGAATTTTTCTTTTAACAACATGCTTGGACTTAGAGAAGAACAGAGCCATTGTTCAACTCCAAATCAGCCTTGTTTTTTTTAAGGGAGTCATAACTATTATTATAGTAAGCAGCATGTGTGTGTGTGTGTGTGTGTATTCAGTGATTCTTACCCCCACATAACCTGTCATCATAAGTCATAATTCTCCTTGCTTGGTGATCCTATCTGGGTAATTATCTTTTCCTCTTTAGGCATCTAGATATCCAGGGTCTCTTGGCTTTTTGACAATGAGTATTTTTCTGCAAAGACAAGTACAGAACACTGTCCCCACCACTATGAGGTTTCCTTACCACCTGTATAGTTGTCACTTCTGTGGATGAGCTGTCATTTCTCTTTCTCAAGATGTTTCTCTTTTTCAAACTGAATCTTCATCAATTTTGATGGTATCCATAGCTTTTCCTCTCCTGTGGAAACAAGAGCAAAATCCCTTCCACAACATATCATATCACATGATTTACATTATGAGGTAAACATATCCATTAATTACAACAGCTGATTTAACTTAGAAGTTTTTTCTATTATCCAATGTCTCTCTGCTGCTGCTGTTGCTCCTTTCTCAGTAGCATTAAGAAAATTCAAGGTTAATAAAGTATTATTCAATCAATTTCTGGGGGTATTTCCATTTTTTTCTGTTTATTTGATGTATCCTTTATAGCTCAATTTGATGTTTCCATAGCTGCTTGACATGCAGGATTGAATTTACATGTACTCTTAGTTTTGGCCTTTGATCTTTGGAGCTTTTTAGTGCAGTCCACCAAGTAGGTGTGGAATTGGGATCAACATGGGGGCACCAGATGAAGATGGATGTTAAAAAGAAGCCCACACTAGCTCAGAATTGAGTATAATAAAGGGTTATTTATTTAGGGGTAGACTCACAGATCACAGACCTCTGCACACATGGGGAAATAGGAACCAAATCTATCAGCTGGAAGAGAGAGAGAGCATACACATTTTTTGTATAAGAGGCCATGCCCAAGTGTACTCGTAACTTAAAGGCTACTGGCTGAAAAAGTTCCTACAGCATTCTTCTTGTACAGAGATTCTGGAAATATTTAATACTTTTTTCACTGTGATCATGAGAAAAAAGACAAAACATTAAGACAAAACCCCATTTTTCTTCTTCTCTAGTCCAAGAGCCAAAGATCTGGGTATTAGTTATCCATTTCTTCAGTGAAATAGAGTGAAACCCTGATTTTTCACTAAATATTGCTGATACCCACATTTCTCTTTACAACTTTAAATTCAGTACTTCTCTCAAATGGTGTATCTCTTTATTATCTTTTCCCATACTGTGTATTAACTTATGGCCTCTCTCACACATGCAGGACAAGCAACACCACTTAACTATTTCTCCCACTCTCCACTTCTTTCCTTAAACATTAGCTTTTGTGATAGGATCTAGATAGTGATGTGTTGGCCAGGATGGCTTTGAACTCACTATGTGGAATAGACAAGCCTTGAGCTCCTAATTCACATTCTTTTTGCTGAATCTTCAAATCACTCTGATTACAAGTCAGTATCGTCATGCCCAAGCTTTTCATGAGCATTTTTCATCTTTCTCTCTTAATTTTTCCTGAATTGGAAAATTGTATATTTGTCCATCTAATAAGCTTTAGTAGTGTTGGACATAATTTATTCTAACTACTCAAAAGCTATTTATTTATCCAAATTTCACAAATAGCAGACATACACTATTGGAATATATCCATCTCAGATTTGATAGAAAATTCAATATTCTTTTAAACTGAAATATTGGCTTACCTAAGCTAAAGAATGCTTGGCAATTAAAAGGGCTAAAGAGATTTGAACTTGTGAAAACAAAGAAAGGCTTTGGTTATTATTTTATTTATTTATTTTAATTGGGGAGCCTGTATGTTACCTTATGTTTGTACCTTTCTTTGTAGCTATCTTTGCTATTCACAACATGATCTAGGAAAACAACAGTAATGCCTTTACTCAGTTATCTCAGAAGAAAGCTTTCTTCTTGTCCTGACCTGGCTATGATTCCAAAGATGTTAAATGTTTTGGGAAAAAAATGCTTGGAAATCTCTGCATTTAATAGAGTTGATTTTTCTTCCACAAATAAATCAGAAGAGCTCTACTAAAGAATTTGTGTGTCCATTTCAACACTGTATAAGAGAAAGTGTTACGCTCTTTAATCTTGTTCTACCTAAAATAATGCAAAGGAAGCAGAAGAACAAAAGTCAGTCCCACTTGGGTACTTAGTAGGTAAGCACATGAAGAGGTTGTGGAGAAAGGGGTACACTCATCCATTGCTGGTGGGAATGCAAACTTGTGCAACCACTCTGGAAAGCAGTGTGGAGGTTTCTCAGGAAATTCGGGATCAACCTACCCCTGGACCCAGCAATACCACTCTTGGGAATATACCCAAAAGAGGCCCTATCATACAACAAAAGTATATGCTCAACTATGTTCATAGCAGCATTGTTTGTAATAGCTAGAACCTGGAAACAACCTAGATGCCCTTCAAAGGAAAAATGGATGAAGAAAGTATGGAATATATACATATTAGAGTACTACTCAGCAGTAAAAAACAAGGACTTCTTGAATTTTGCATACAAATGGATGGAAATAGAAAACACTCTCCTGAGTGAGGTAAGCCAGACCCAAAAAGAGGAACATGGGATGTACTCACTCATATTTGCTTTCTGGCCATAAATAAAGGACATTGAGCCTATATTTCGTGATCCTAGAGAAGCTAAATAAGAAGGTGAACCCAAAGAAAAACATATAGGCATCCTCCTAAATATTAACCTTCATCAGGCAATGAAAGGAGACAGAGACAGAGACCCACATTGGAGCACCGGACTGAAATCTCAAGGTCCAAATCAGGAGCAGAAGGAGAGAGAGTACGAGCAAGGAACTCAGGACCGCGAGGGGTGCACCCACACACTGAGACAATGGGGATGTTCTATTGGGAACTCACCAAGGCCAGCTGGCCTGGGTCTGAAAAAGCCTGGAATAAAACCGGACTTGCTGAACATAGCAGACAATGAGGACTACTAAGACCTTAAGAACAATGGCAATGGGTTTTTGATCCTACTGCACATACTGGCTTTGGGGGAGCCTAGGCAGTTTGGATGCTCACCTTACTAGACCTGGATGGAGGTGGGTGGTCCTTGGACTTCCCACAGGGCAGGGAACCCTGATTGCTTTTTGTGCTGATGAGGGAGGGGGACTTGACCGGGGGAGGGGGAGGGAAATGGGAGGCGGTGGTGGGGAGGAGGCAGATCTTTAATAAATAAATAAATTTTAAAAAAAATCTCTTCTTTTTTAACTGAATGGGTTCAGATTTTAAATCTCATTCAACTGTAAAGAAAATTCTTTTTTGCAGCAAATAACAAATTCCCTATTGTTTAGTTGATTAGTAAGGGTAAGCCTACTTTATGTTTATACTGTCACTCCTGATAGACAAGGCTTCTGCTGTCTATAAATATGAAGTGTCCTCATTCCATGTGACTGATGGATGTGTTTTCTGTATTTTTGCCCCTTACTTGCTTTCATCAGTCATGAATCAGTCATGGACGCCTTCCCTTTATCCAAAGACTGTCAGTCCAGCCATCTGCTTAGTTGACACAGGTTTTTGGCTGTGTGTACTGGAAAGACTGCTCTCTCTTTGACAAGAGCAGCTGTCAGAACACAAAAAGACCATTTGCACCTGTCTTATTGCATCCTTATAAGACTGAAAGCAAAGCAGGTCTGCAATTTAAACAGTGCAGGGTTTGCTGTGGAAATGTGGGGACTGGAGGCCCCCTCTCTCACCAAATCATTCTGATCAGAACTGTGGCCAGGCAAGTGGAAGGCCTTAGATTTAATAGAATTGTACCTTTGTTATTTCCTTTTATATAGTAGAAATTAGTGCAAATTTAAATGAAGAGATTGGACCAAAGGACAGTATCAGCTTCTAAGTCCATTTTTTACTTCCTTCACTTTACCCTAGTGTCTGAATTTGCTACAGTTTTAGGCAATCACTTACAGTCATTAAACTGAGATTTTATTCTCCACACCTGCTCCTTACAATGTAACTTAGCCTAATAGATTAACTAGCATGCAATTTTTAAGTGTACTAATCAGCCATGAACTAGTATAAGTGACTTCTTTTTCATGAGAATAGAAAGATAAAAGTGCTTATGAACAATGAAAAGAAATAGGATCTGAACTTAGCATGCAATAAGGAATTTTACTGTATGGAGGAAATTAATTGAGTGTTTCTTTCTGTACCTTTTGAGTGAAAACTTTTTTTCTGAGAAGATATACCATAAAAAAGTTCTTACTAAATATAAATATAAAACATTTAAATATTCATATTTTTATTTTTTTAAATTTTTTTAAATTTATTTATTTATT